>NC_084977.1:2620824-2715824 GCF_963691925.1 Scomber scombrus | reverse complement strand
ACATTTTTTTGAAGATTTCAGGTTTTGGAATTTGAAAGTCTACATAAAAAAAGGTGCATGAAAATACACCTATTGTGTATTTGCATTCAAAATGTTTAATTCTATAGGCATTGTAATACTAATTATTATTAATAACCAGAATCAAGGAGCAACACAAACACATCATTTGAAGCCTGACAAGATGGATTATTGCATGATGCCATGATCTCGTGAATCCAGCTGCTGTTATGATAGATAGATAGATAGATAGATAGATAGATAGATAGATAGATAGATAGATAGATAGATAGATAGATAGATAGATAGATAGATAGATAGATAGATAGATAGATAGATAGATAGATAGATAGATAGATAGATAGATCCTTTATTGTCATTGTCACCAGTACAACGAAATTGTAGAAGTGCTCACCAGTCAGTGCATAAATAATCATTCATAAATAAAAATAAATGAGACAAAAAAATAAAAGTATTAAATAAATACTAATAATTGCTGTAGGATAAAAGCGGTTTGCTCTGTAGGCAAACTGGTGGGGTTCAAGGCTTCGGGGCAGGGTTGCTGTGACGTGACTCCGGACCAGTTTTTCAAAACACTTCATCACCACTGGCGTGAGTGCTACTGGCCGGTCGTCGTTGAGGCTGGAAATGTGGGTTTTTTTGGGCAAGGGGACGATGGTGGAGGACTTTAGGTAGGGTGGGACAGTGGACTCTTCAGCACAGTCCCTCAGCACACGTCCCAGGACGCATTCAGGTCCCGCAGCCTTCCTCGGGTTGACGGCCCGCAGCGTGCGCCTCACCTCATGCTACTCTACTGTGAGGTTTAAGCTGCTGCGGACCGTGGGGTGTGGTTATGTCCCTGGTGGTGTCACCACCACCTGCCACCTGCCATACCTGTCTGTTGTCGTTACTGTCCAGGCGTTCCTCAATCCTCCTCCTGTAGTCTGCTTTGGCCTCACGGATGCCTCTCTTTAGGTTAGCTCGGGCTGTGCTGTAGAGAGCTTTGTCTCCGGATTCGAAGGCGTTGTCGCCTTCAGCAGCTGCTGGACCTCCCGGGTCATCCAGGGCTTCTGGTTGGGGTAGACCCGAGTGCGTTTGTCCACAGTGACAGTGTCTTTGCAGTTTTTAATGTAGCACAATGCATGCGTCTGTGAACACCACCAGGTCCCGATGTTCGAAGACCCCCCAGTTGGTCCTATCAAAGCAGTCCTGCAGCTGCTGAGTGGCACCCTCAGGCCAAGTGGCGACAGTTTTTCTGATGGTAGGAGCCGTTTTCTTGATGGGGGCGTATGCAGGGATCAAAAGCAGGGACAAATGGTCAGACTGGCCCAGGTGTGGTAGTGGTCTAGCCCGATAGCCTAGTTTGATGTTGGTGTACTCCTTGTCCAGAGTTTTAGTTCCCATGGTAGCACACTTAACATGCTGGTGGAACTTAGGGAGTGTTGCCTTTAAGTCTGCAATGTAGAAATTCCCTGCTATAATCTGCACAGCGTCAGGATACATGCTCTGCTGAATGCTGCTGCCATGTAAAAGTCCAATAGCTGAGTTAGCATTAGCATCCGGTGGGATGTAAACAGCAGTTATCATGACCACATATTTTATGTGCACTATATAAACACACTCAAACAGCATGTTTATCATATTTGCACTGACATTATTCACTCATATTGCTGTTGCAGTAAGCAGGTGTGCATATTGAGCCTATGAGGAGATCTGTTTCTGTTCATTTGCTCACTTTAATTGAAGGTTTCCTTACAGCTGTGATACTGGATATATATACAGGATCTATTTAGAAGTATGCCATTCAAATTGCTTCCATTCTCAAAAACAAACATAATAATGGTAGCTCAGTATGTGTGTATAAGTATGTTTTCAAGTGTGAGGAAAGGACCTTGGTCTATTCCCACAAAAATCTTGAGGATTTGTCTCACAAGCAAATATGATTCCCATTTTGAATCACAAACTACAGACTACAGTTTAATTATTTTAAACTAAATGTGCTAACTCGTATATTGGTACTCCACTGAAACAATAAATGAATTTGAATGAATGAATTTGACTTTGGCCCTAAGGTATATTCATATTATTTAATATTATTCACCACTGCATAAAACATACTCATGAATAGATTTATTTTCTACTCAGCAGTAAGTATAACCTATAAACTCAGAACTAAACCCAATAAACAAAACTAACCTTAATACATGTCTGTGTTCTACTTCAGTGGCGTGCACTGATAGACACTAGGTGGTGCTATAGCACCTGCCCTTTGCCCTCTAGACCAAGCAAGTGCCCTTTTGAAAGTACATTTTTTTTTATGTTTTTTTTTTTTTTAACAGTGTATGTGGCCCATGTTGACATGATCAACTATAAGTGCTCGACGATTAAAAGCGTGTGCCTTCTGCCTTGTTGTAATGTCACCAAGCAGTCTTATTCATACTTTTGGTCTCTTTTTATTTACTAATTGCAGCATAATACCTAGAAAGGAGAGGTTAAAAAAAGAAAAAGAAAGGGAGCTACAGCAGGCAGCCCAGGGAAGCAGCTCTTTGCTGGATAAAGAGATGTTAGTGTTCATCTATGGTCACAGTCATCACAAATAGAACTACTTCACACAAAATTCACATTGCACAGTGGTACTAGCCAAGGACGCCTACTCTCACACTCTGTTAGCCATATATGTAGAAACACATGGTACAATGACATGACTGGACAACAATCATCTGCAACAAAGACATGATAAGATAAGATGAGATATTTCTATATTAGTTACGGAAGAACTACTTTACCTAAAGAGCCATGTATTCATACATTTTATTTCCTCCGTTTTCCCGTGATAACTAGTTAATTTTCTTGAGATCTCGAGATAACAAAGGAAATTGCACTGATTTTTACCAATGAACCCGCACGTGTATGCATCCATCAGGGAGCATAATCATACATTACACCACTTAACTACAATTAGCCACTAGGTGTCAGTATTCCATGTACAACAGTGGTATGAGGACCATAAATGCTATGTTATGTACAAACATTACTAAGGTGACTTGACACTAAGGCCTAAGTATTTCAAAGACTACAAAACATTGTTCTTAGAGGAGAAATGTTGTGATTGTGGATGTTTATGTTTGTATCTGTATTTGTGGAGCATTTTGTATACAGTTTATTTGTTTAGCATGGACACACGTGTGATGGAAATCTCAGGCTTATCATATCACACTCTCGAGATCTCGAATTAATTATATCGTTATCTAGGGAAAACAAAGTTTCGTTATCTTGACATCTCGAGAAAAGTATCCTGTTATCTCGGGTAAACTGCAGTTAATTTCGAGATAAATAACTCGAGATCTCGAGAAAACAAATGAAATTAAGTCGTTATCACGGGAAAACGGAGGAAATAAAATGTATGAATACATGGCCCTTTAGGGCTTCCGTAGAAATTTACATTACATACATAAAAAATAGTAACATTATGTACATAAGTAATATTGGTGTCAAATGATAATATACCTGAGATGATAATATACCTTATCTGTAATCAGAATCATTCTTTATTAAGATCGTGTCCACTGGTGATCCACTCCTCTCTGTAACTGACTGAATAGCAGCAACTCAAACTGCCAAAACTCTACTGGAACAACTCAATTGGCATTTCACAGAAACATTACAACCAAACAGGTTTTAAAACACTTAATTATAATTAGAATAAAATGTGTTTTTGCCTCTGTGTTGCTTCTTCACCTTTGTAATTTAACTTAAATAATAAAATAATAATAATCATACAGGCAATAATGGTGATTTAAAAACTGCTGTAGGGCTGCTGTATATACACTACAGTCTCCTTAAATCAAATGTCTTTGATACAGACCTTCTGTGGGTGGCTAATTAAAAAGTCTTTGATCTGGAGCATCGGGAATGATCCATTAGTCTAGAATCCACTGGAGAAGGACACGTGTCCGCAACTTCTTAAAGCAACGCTAGAATTATTGTTGTTCTTCTTATTGTCTGAGAGCAGACATCTTTAATAATGCATTTTGTTTTGTGATCGTAACAGTTTGAAGCGTTTCTCTCAGTGATGAAACTCATCTTTGAATTGGTGAAACTCTTCACAACAATTGTTTGAGCAAAGTTCATGTTCTCACTCAGCAGATGTAAGGCTCCTGCTCTCAGACATTTCTGCAGACACACACATCACACTGTTGAGCCTTCATATTTGTTGGCAGCTTCAATTTCCTGCTGTTTTTCCTTCATAGCGACTTGTCATAAACTCAGTGGGTACCAGCACTTTAAATGTGCATCTCTGGTGCAACGAACCAAAATTTAGACTTCACTCACTTATTACCCGTGACATTATGTCATTTTCTAGTTTTTTGGGACACTTAATTGAAGGAACTGTAAGCTAAATGTTAGAAACTTTCAAGTGAATGATATTTTTAAAGGGGGATATACTCCACATGCAATTTATGGTAGATTAGACATTTTAACTAAGTCTGTCAGAGCTTAAAATACATGATGGAAATGGTGTTGATGCCCTGTGTTATTTGGACTGGATATAAATGTAATTCAAATATTTGGATATTTGTTCAATATGTTTTAAAACTAAATGATCATTTTAACACCCGGTTGGCAGAATGAACCATTTAATTTGCACAATAATGACCCTCAGCCATCAGCTAACAAGAGCACAGATGGTAATCTAACATTTAACTCAATCTAACAAAGCCACCTCTGATACATGATTAAACTTGCTAAGGACGCTTCTTCAGCCAAATGTTAATCACATTGTGAAATCAAATTTTGAGTTCCACTTTAATCCACCTAATGAGTTGGCACCGGTATGTGAGCATCTATTAAACATACTAAAGAGCTGGTGTTTCTCTTCATGATTATACCTCAGTGTTAGGGCCAGGCTGTAAGGTAGATGGCACTCATGACTGTTCTCAGGACAAGCTGAGACCAAGTGTGCCAGTAGCTGTACCTATTTCTGTCTTCATCAGCCATCAAATCCAGATAGTCTGTCAGGAAAACACAACAAATATCACAACAAAACTGTAAAATGACAAACTTTGAACACACTAAATTTAGCCTTATCAAACATTAAGTCTTTGGCAAGAAAAAACATCTTTATTATCAGCCACCATCTTGATTTGATGCTTTCAGTGAAACTTATCTGTCTATCTTATGTTTTAGTGAAATGAATAGTTAATAGTTTTAATAAGATAGTAGTTATGAGGATTTCTTTTTATGAAGTAGCAGTGAAGACTGATGGCTCTAATGGTTATACAATAAACCCATAAAGTTCTTGTTATTTTCACTTTACATAAAATACATTAACATCATTATTGCTATGTGATATTTTCATGTCTTAGGTAAAATAGGACATGATATTGTGTGATAAGGTTTAATCACATTTATTGATCAGTCAGATCCACTATTGATGCTTTCCAAACACATCTCTGGTTCAACATTTGGTATAGACACTTTTTATGAAGATATTCTTAGACTGGGTTAAAACTGACCCAGAACATAGTGTGAGGGTGTAGAATATGAACAGTATGTAAGAGTTAATATCCATGTTAACAACCCCAGGTTAAAGGGACTAAATGACTGTGTTGTGTTCTTAATAACTATGGACTGACTCAGCATGTGATGGAGCCTACACACAAAAAGTTCCACACTCTGGACTTAATCATCTTCAAGGATCTGAACATTTCTAAGGTTGTGGTGATTGATGTCACTCTCTCTGATCAGTCTTTTGTTTTCCTTGCAATGAAATGAAATGAATAACTCTGTGCACACACCCGTTCAAACACAGATAATCAGTATTCAGCATATCACTGAAAACACTCGCCCTCTGTTGGGTCTCTCCATCAAAGAACTTTCAGATATTTTCAGATATTACACATGTTAATGACATGTTCTCATTGCTCCCGCTAAGGTAAAGGTGGTTTCCTGTAAGAAAACGGCTCATTTGAGAAATGCCACACTGGTAAAAATTGAAGAAAAAAAAAAAGCTGAACGCATTTGGCAAAACATTTATATCCAGGTTCATTATGACCAATGCTGGATTAGTAACCCCAGGTGCCCCTGGGCACTGATGCTCATGGACCCTCAACCACATCACACAGTATAAACCATGCCCACCCAATGTTACATACCCTGGCCATTCAATTCCACCTTAATTATCTTGAGCTTCCAGTCAAGCTGACATGTCAAATCACACACCTGTTGGTCAAAAGCTGAATAAGTAGTTGAGCTGAGTTGGGAGCAGGTCTGCCTGTACATTTCTACCTGTATATTGTCATTTCACTCACAAATCATAAGACAATGATACAATGATTCAATCATTTAAGGCAGCGTATGGCTCAAGGTAATACCAGTGTTCTCTGAAAACCACCCAAGCAGACAGCACAACAGTTATGACTGATACATGTGACTGAGTGTACAACAATGCCATCCTGACATAAAGACAGCACAGCTGATTGCAGGTTTCAAAATAAGAGTCACTAAGTGAGCGAGGTAATAAAAGCTAACATATAATACACATGACAAATCAACTTCCACACACAGGCCTATGGAAGCATCACACCACAATGATGCTGCCCACATGTTCAGCAAACAGCATATCAAATAAACTCATCCACAATAATATATACAATAATACATGATCTGGTCACACACAACAGATAATATTACTAAATGCACAGACAGAATAATAGTTCTAACCATCAGAGGTTCTTCTTTATGGCCTTCTCTTTGCAAGGTCAGAGATCAGACCTTTTTATTCATAATTTAAAGTTGAGACACATAACTTCATGTTTGTTCATGTTTCTTTCCTGTTTTTGGAGCCAAAGAAGAACAATTTAAAAGGCAGCCATGGACTTCATTGTGGACAACATTTCAATAGCCACAATAAGAGAAAATCAGCCTGCTATCACCTTAAGAATATATTAAATATTATATGGATTTTGTCTCAGCTGGATTTATGAAAAGTTATTCAAATCTTCTTCCAGCAGCATAATAACACTGTTACAACAATAAGTATAATGCAAACAACACAAACAGGTAAGACAACTGTCAACTGTAAACACTCCAATCAAGATGCATTAATAGGTATGAATTTCCACAATTACCTATCTCATATCATTTTGATAAATATATAAATTAAAGATAAATGAAAATACTGTGTTTAATCATTAGAATGAGCTTATTACAATTATTAAAAATAATATCCTTTCCATCTATCCATTGAAAATCCAGCATCTGTGAATATGTTTTTCATCTCAAAAGTTTAACATGCAGCTACATCATTGGTCAATCAACATCACCTTGCCCCATCAATGCATCAGCTCCTCAAAGGATCCATCCTTGGCCCATTATTATTCTCCATATTCACAGATTATGTTGCGGAACAATGTGGGAACAATATATTTTTCTATGCAGATGATTCCACCATGTTCGCCCCCATAGCATCATGAAATGGGTCCTAGGAAGTAAGCCAAGTCTATTCTCAGTGTATGTGCACTGGAGGTTTCAAGTTTCAACTCATGTAAGTTACATACTGGATCTACAACAGGCTCCAAACCAATTATTAGGTCACAAATCATGCGTGTAGATATACACCCTATATAACCCTAACCCTAACCCTTACACTGAGATGTGATGAGAAACACTCCATCATCATTCTGCACACAAAAGAGAAACTGAACTGAGGAAACAAGAAGAAAAACATGTTTTTGAGTACACAGGTCTGTCTTGTAGGTCCTTCTAAGCATCTGTGATTTGAGTGTGAGTTTGAATTTGTTATTTGTTATTTTTATCTCCAACATGAGTTGCATTTAACAAAACTGGACAAACATTAATGAGGAGGCAACAAAAGGGGGGCAGTAAACTAATCCTCCCCTGGCCTCACAATTGCAAAAATGTTTCTGGTTCATTTATGGTGAATTAGAATTTAATTGAATACATAAATATAAATGCAACTTAGCTGAGTTGGTTCCACCCAGTTTGCACACAGTATTTTACAACTTCTACATCAGAATATACTCTCACCGAGCACATCATTAGGAACACCTGTGCAATAAATGAAGCTTACACATTTTCTTTTGTTGACATTGTCAGAAAGGTGATAATTCAACTTTATGTTATTATTGAGTTCATAGTGTGTGGTGGTGTTCTAGACTGTATTATAATGAACCATGTTTTCAGTACCAAGTGTTGTACTGCAATGAAGGAGAGATACATGAGTGTTGATTACTGGGCAGCCATAATACTAATCATTTTCAGGCTTTAGATTTATGATACACTATTGAAATTCTACACTCAGATAAAACAATGTGATATCAACCTAAAGATTAAAGAAGATTGATGTGGTGATGAATTCAAGACAAGAAACAGTCATTAAAATATATCAGTGCAAGAAGTGAACCATCTCTCTTTCTGACAGAGCTGACATTATTCAGTGCACTGAGGAGAAAGTGAATGTTAATCTTTTATCACCGCCTAAAGGTTGGATGAGACAGCTGAGGAACAGATGGAGCAGGGCAGCAGACCTGGAGGCAGATATTATGGTGTAACCATACCTCATTAACACATGGGTGTAGATTTGGGTATGGGCAATAGGGACAGTAGGAGTTGCTGGATTGTTCCCACCAGTATTTTTACCGATCTCAAACAAAATCTAGCTGCTTTAACTCTACATAACGTTAGTAGTAAGATCTCTGCAGGTTCACGGTTTGTGTGTTTTCTGCAAAAAAAAAAAGTACATTAAAGAGTGATAGAGGAAGATATGGGGCATATTTCAAGTTGTAGGCATTGCTGACTAGCAGCAGCGCTGGAGCAGCAGCAGCAGCAGCAGCAGTTGAGTTGCTGAGGTGGAGGATCTGAAGCCATCAGTGTTTATCATTTAATTGTTCTAAACCTCATAAAATTGCAAATGACTGCACCAGAAAAAAACAAAACAACAACTAAGAATATTTGATATTGTATTTAATATGAAGCATTAGGAGTTGTTAGTGAAGTTGTTGTTGTTGCTCAGACATGCTGTTTAATTTAACAACTTTATTACTGTTGATGAAAATTCCAGGTTTTAAAAAAATTGAGGCCAATACAAAAGTAACTTAAAACCTGCTTTCTATATAATGGCCAGCAGGGGGCGACTCCAGTCTAATTGTATAGAAGTCTATGACTTAATGGTATCAATCACTCATTTCAAATCTTTTTCGATACATCATGACGTTCATTTTGTAAATTAGGGTCCTATTTAGAGTAAAATAGACAATAAAGCAAGTCAAAACCACGACTGGTATTTTTCTGGTAATACATTCCGTTTTAAACCTGTTGCTAAAATTAACATTAGCATTGCCGATATACCTTTACCTCCAAAGATGATCCATCAGAGTGGTGCTCTCTGGTCAATCTACATCACCTTGCCCCATCAATGCATCAACTCCACAAAAGATCCATCCTTGGCCCATTATTATTCTCCAATTCACAGATTATGTTGCAGAACAATGTGGGAACAATATGTTTTATCTATGCAGATGACTCCATCATTTTCACCCCCATAACATCATGAAATGGGTCCTAGTAAGCAAGCCAAGTTTATTCTCAGTGTATGTGCACTTGTGAGGTCACAAATAATAAAAGTCAGATTTTTATCATACAGACAAACTTTCCACTCTCAGCAGATGAATGTGAAAACAGTCAGTGTCAAACCTTTCACATACATCATTCTGTACAGTGAAGCTCAAACAGCCAACCATAGGAACAAGAAAAAAAAAAAAAAATTTGAGAGGAGAGGGCGAGTTTAAGGTGGACTGGACTTTTAAGGTGCTAGTCTTTTATCTTCTTTGATTGGTCTTGTCGTTGATTTTTTTTCACCATTCCCCAATGAGGCTTTCCATTATAGCTCTTAAGATATATTTTATGTTTCCCCCTGTAGGCAGAGGAATCACAGACACTAGCATTGGCTTAGAATATCTAGCTATTCAATTGGACTTTTTGAGGCAAGTATAAATGCCTGATGACAAATAGTCCCACATCAGAGAGATTCTTTCTCCTCAGGCTCTTCTTTAACCAAACATGAGCTTCCTTTCAGACCATCTCGGTTTCACTATGCAGATTATGCCTTAAGGCCATTCCTTTGTTTCTAGACTGTTGGGTTTGCCTAAATCGGTCAGTCAGTAATTTGTGGGACACCATTGTTTCAGATGAAGAATGACTTTTTAGTTCATTATGGTCACGTCTGCTCAACTGGTGAACTGGATTTTTTCTTCTGTGATAGTTTGAGAAGTAGCTTCAGAGGTTTGGGGGTTCTATTAATGAAAGGGTGTAGGTTTGGTTTTAACATTGATGAGGACATTTTTTGTCAGACAGCCAAAATAATTTTGTATGTGCATTTGCTCTCCATCACATTTCTCTCTTTCATAGGCGCTTGTGTACACACACATAAAAAAAAGAGACTGACTCTGCAAAATGTTTATTTGACCGAATATGCATTTGCTGACTAGGACCTCTATCATGGGTTTTTTTCCCTGATTTTTATATTTTATTTCATTGATAGACTATGAAACTATATATCTGAGACCAACATGAATATTTAAGAATAACATATCCTACTCTGGCACAATAAATATAGAAACCTGCAGGTAATGTGCTGCTCTGTAACTCACTGCTGCTGTAACCTCACAACTCAAAACATTTAGGAGAGAGTCACAGTGATGTTCAAACCTGCAAATCTGTAAATCATCCAAAAAACACTGATTTGTATTATTATTCATTCAACTCCTGAACATGGCTAGATCTGTCACTAGATCCAGCCATGTCACCTCTGAAGGTCACTCATTGTGGTCATTATTTCCACTAAGAAAATAAACAAACAAAACAAAAAGCTTTGTTTTACATATTGGGCCTTCATAGTGCTCTCTGAAAATGGGCTTAGAATTGCATGTGTCCATGAGATGAAAGAAAAAAAAAGAGCTAAACCAAATACATGGTTGGAAAGGTCTCGGCCTGGAGAGTAACACATGTTAGTGTGAAGAATCTACATGGCTTCTGCTTTAAAATACTGACCTTTGAACCTTAACCTCAGTGCATATTTGAAGGCTTATAATTCAGCAACAAGACATACTGCAGAAATTGGACCAAAAAAAAAATCTCCTTCATAGGATCCTGAAGGGTTCCTCGCTGCCCGGGTGCTATGGCGGACTTCCTACGAGCCTCCCCAAAACGCAGTCGGCAACGAAAGAACTATGCTCATCAATCATTTTTCTTAATAAATCGTTTAAGCGCATGTTGTGGGTGTGGTCCTTGTAAGTGAACTGAAATCCCTTTTCCAGGTAAACTGGTTGATGTGCTTGAAATACGTGATGCTCACATCTATTTTATTATTATATGTTGTGTCTCTGTAGATATGTATCTATTAAATATGTTTCTAACATGGAAAACAGACAAAGTACTGCACATATTCAGACTGGATTAGATAATATTACTTCAACACAAAATGAACAGAACTGCCTGGTGGCTGTGTGACTCTAAGCAGCTTAGTGCACACTTAAAGGCCTCTGTGGAGATTTCTTACAAACAAAAGTTAAGTTTACTTTGTGTTTCCTAACAAAACACTATGTGTATCCTTGAGGATCCTTGAGTGCAGCCTTATAAAACATCTGCAAAGCTAATTTAAAAAAAAAATTCTTTAAATAATACATTAACCCACATGTAGAGAAGAAGAATGGTGGTTTCTCCTTGCTATATTAACTAATGACGTGGAGGATCACACACAATAACAAGAGCACTTTACAAAAGACGGAACGTTGTCAGCCATCCAGCCTTCATCTGTGTCACAATCATGCAGTGTGGCTGTCTTTTAAGAAGCTCACACACACACAGTTGATTCCCCTCAAGGTAATTAGCGCTGCACCTGGTACTCAAATACATGACAAGTGGCAAACATCCAGTGTTGAAACAAGAAAGAAGACAGAAACCAATTCACCAGGGGAAAGTATGGGATTCTTTAAATTGGTCCACCATTCATTTTTTACAATATCAGATATTAACAGGCATTCCAATCATTAGTAGATAACACAGTTTAACTACTAACAAGATTTAAGATTATTTATTGTCCTTTTACAAAAACCTACAATGAAATTCAGGTGCCCTCAAGGACCGGGCTCAAATATAAAAACATATAAATAATAAATAAATGCATCCATTCATTCACTCATACTCTCATCTGCACAGCAAAACATACCATACACTCATTCATTGCCAGCGTATGCAGTTAAAATGGGATTTTAAAAAAGTGTTCATAGATATTAAAATACATAATATTAACAACCAATATACCTATATGTATTTGAAGGATCTTTGTGCATTCCATCCCCATAGAGGTGTTGGGAGAGAGGAAGGTTTTAGCCAAACTGTCCTCCATCATGGACAACACCTCTCACCCTCTGCATCTGACTGTGAAAACCCTTAAGCAGCTCCTTCAGCGACAGATTAATACACCCCTAGTGTAAGAAGGAGCGCTTCCGCAGGTCCTTCATTCCAACTGCAGTCAGACTGTACAATGCTGCACTATAGTTGCACTTTAGGGTCCTTTTTTCCCCTTTTTTCTTTTTTCTTTTAGTTTTTAATTTTATTGATATGTGTATATATATATGTGTGTGTGTGTGTGTGTGTGTATGTGTGTGTGTGTGTGTGTGTGTGTGTGTGTGTGTGTGTTATAATTGCATTTTAGGGTCATTTTATTTAGTTTTTAATTGTATTGTTGTATACATTTGTTTTTTCTATATTTGAGCTGCTGTAGCAATGAATTTTCCCCACTGTGATATCAATAAATGTATCTTTATCTTTATAAAACATTTGCAAAGATTGCAGTTTTTTATGTTTAAATGTGTGCATTGTTCATCATGTTGTAGACTGTATATAAGAAATGGACGTAACATCAGTGACGTCACCCATTGGTTTGTGGACTGCTGCTCGGAGGCCAATAGTTTCAGATCTGAGCAGCGCCATCTTGAAAATTTCAGGTGCATGCCGAGAAAAATAAAAACATGGATTCTACTTATATGGGCATCAGGAGGAGCAAGAGGACAGAGCGGGGGAGGTCGCGAGAAATTGCACGCCTATCTACCGCAGTCTACACCAGCAACCTAGTGATGCTAATCAAGTTAGCTGTTACAACTAACTATAACCACAAATCTCCGGAGAAAAATGTCGGTGTGAAACAAGTTCACAGCTATTTTCATACAGTCTATCTGTCCACGCTCCTGAACCTGTGAATCAATCAACCTGTCAATCACGACGTAGCCACGCCCTAATGTATACCCTGCTTTATAAAATATAAGTCAAATATAAAATCAGTGAGGGTAAAATTTCACAAATGAACATCATACTGCATTGAAGAAGGCTTTAAACTAGCGATTGAGACCATAAACACATTTTGAAAACGTTTACTGAGGTTAGACATCAAGTGAGAAGTTGGTGAATTCTCCATTGACTTGTATAGAGACAGAAGTCCTTTTGACACCAAAACGGTCGCCCCCTGGTGGCCTTTTGATAGAATGCAGTTTTAAGTTACTTCCACGTTGGCCTCCACTCAGAGGACCGGAACTCCCCGCCTGGTAATTTCCCTTTAATTGCATGTCAATCTCTTCCCACTGAAAGCAGGAGGAGAGCTACAGGAAAGGATGTGAGGAGAGAGGAAACAAGAAAACAGAATATTAGAGAGGAGATATCCTTTACTCTGAAGTGATTTCGGTTTCAGACGATGCTGGCACAGCTGGATCAGCTTGAACAGCTCAGCAGTGACGTCTGATCGAGTTTGCAACTGCACATATGCACTCCCCAAATAATAAAGGCACACAGCCACCAGAGTGGTGTGTCTCATTCTTTGTATGTTCCCTTAAACTGACAAACAGCTGCAAATACCTGCATCCTGTATGTTCACAGATCAGTCCTGCTCAGACGCTTTATTTATTGATATTTTGAATGTAAACTCATTATTTAATCCAGATGGGACAGGAACAATTACTGGGTCAAGTGAGGATCAACAAACCATCACATGATAGAACTGTCACGTACCCATATGGCTCGATCCAGATAGCAACACTTGTGGTACTTGCAAGTAATCAAGTGGCTACTTGTGTGATGCATTTCTGGTTGCTGTCACAGTGCCCAAGTACCTGTTCAGACTGCGAGAGTATCAAAGCTAACTGGGACACACTTGATCAAGAGGACCTCCCAACACTCCCTTGCCTACTTTTGATGGCTCAATCAGGCCACTATAATTTGTTAAAGTAAGAAGTCGACCAACCAAATTCTGTTAAGCTGTTTTCACATATGAGCCCTGGACAATGTCTAGAGCAGTGGTCTCCAACCCTGCATGTTCTAGGTATCTCCTCACTCTAACACACCTGATTCTAAGTATTAGCTCGTTATCAAGCAGCTGAAGCTTGTCAAAGGGCTTTATAACAAGTTAATAATTAGAATCAGGTGTGTTAGAGTGAGGAGATACCTAAAACATGCAGGACAGTAACTCTCCACGAGCAGTGTTGGAGACCACTAGTGTATACTGTAGAATCAGGAGTTGCCCTTTCACATATGTAGCACACAGCAGGAGATTAACTGGATCATGTTCTCACCTGAAAATACAGTTTGGTTTAAGCAAGACTGTTCGGTTTTTCCAGTAGTTGCTATGTTGTTGTTTTTTTTGTTACTGTACACTTCACGACACTGTCACTCAGAAGTGCTCTAAAACGATTTTTTTTTGTGTGTGTGCAAAATGTCAATAAACAAAGTTCTTTAAAAAAGATTAAATTACATTTTTAAAAAGGCTTTTATTTTATGAGAAATCACAGGTCCACGTTAAGGTCCAGCGTTAAGGTCAAAACAATGCAGCCTAGCAGACCTGCTGCATTTATCCAGCACCAACTGCATGTGTAACATAGCAGTTGTGGATGGGAGAGGAGATGGCTGCTGGAAGTCAAAGTAGTCATATTTAAGTTATGTTCTGTTCTCGGGAGAATTCATTGCTGTATTCCCACATTACACAGACTGAGATGTATTAGGGAGCTGGCACGGTAAAGTCTGTTTAATATCTGGTCTGTGTAATTTGGACATTTGCATTCACACACACAGCTACTTTCTGGAAAATTTAAAAAATCAAGTTAATAGAAGCAGGTAGGTTTAATTGAGGCTACATAAAAGAGACATAATACAATATCATCGACCATTTTTGACAAGAGTGGAACATGTTTCTCAAAATCTTTGATAATGGATTAATATTTAACGTAACCATCAACAAGTAGAAGATTCATTCTAAATATTTGGTGATCTGCCACAATTTAGTGTTTGGTTATTAATAATAATCCAATTTATATATTTCCAATTCTTCTTGTCTTTAGATTGTTTTTGGTTCTAAAACCATAGTGGATTGTGGGATACACAGCTCTAAATATTGCTTTGATGTGATAGTGTGGGTTAAGCGTATGTTGGTATATTTCAAATGATGGACACACTTGTCTACTACCTACCACGTAAATGCTGTAAGTGTGGCTACTGGGATCCCAGCCAGCATGTCCATGTGGGCCCCACATGGGTTAAATGTGGGCTACGTGGGTAGTGAGTGGGCATGGGCTTGAACTGGGCAAATTGTATCGGCCCCACATAGTTTCAGTAACATGGCCTCACATGTGCAACTCACCTACAGTAGTTGGGTCCCACCTTAAACCCAGTCAGAACCAACTTGAAGCCCATATGTGCAAACACAGGTGGGGCCACCATAGACACTGCAAACAAACCCTGTTGGGACCCATATTGCAGCCCAAATTTAACCCTTATGGGGCCCACATGGACATGCTGGCTGGGATGTACCTTGGATTAATTTGTTTCTTTGTACGTACTGTCATCAGTGGCTGACCAAATAAATAAATGTTGTGTGGATGAGCCACTCACACAACAGGGACCCACTTATTTAAAAAAAAGTCTTCATAGTCTCTTGAGTTCAAGACCTTCTTTAAATAAACAGGTAGACTGCTGGGGACACTTATACTGCCTGTTTTTACAGACAGACAAAAAGAGGGAGAGGAAGAGTATGTGTGTGTAATGGTTATGATGGAGCGGGGGAGTAAAGCATACACTTTCATGCAAATTTATATCTTAAATTAAAAAAAGAACTATGTGAGTATTGTGAAAGATGATGATCTCTTATTATGTTTGCACTGAACTTTTGAACACTTGAACTGCTTGAGATTTTAATGCAGGTTGCTATTGGGCTCTATTACAAAGTCACTGATTATATATTGACAGGAAGGAAATGGAACCCTCAGCCTGCCAAATGTGTATATATAAATATTAAAATGATATTGAAATAACCCATGGGTTCATCTTCCACAATAAGCCAGCATCACATTTCACAGCATCACCAATTTTCAAATAAATAGTTTCAATATGCAATCATTACAGGTTTACAATTACAACTAAGTTGGAAATACACACATAAAAACTTTAGAAACCCTTAGAACCCTAGAAAAAAAACCTTGGAAAATACTTTCCTAATTAAACTGTAAGTGATGATTCTCAGGTTAAGAATATTTTGATTGTATTAGAGTCAGTGGTGAGAAAGATCAATACATTTGTATCCAAATTATAAAAGGTAACATTCTTAAATCCTCGCTGGGACCTTTGTTTAATTCAACTGCTGAGAATCAGGCCTTTTTTCTGAAGCAGGTCTATATTAGAGATTTCTTAGCATTTCTTACAAATATTTATTCATAAAGATTATCTCATCATGTCTTAGTATAACATCTTCCTTGTTTCTGATTTGCTCCTGCTTTTATTTCGTGGATAATGATAAGTTCCAAGACCTTTCTTACCTCATATTTGAAATGCAGAACGAGAGCCTTTGGGACCTGATGAATGACATAGGGGATGCCATTGACTCAATGAAATTCCCCTTGTCACGCATCAACGACTTGTGGCATACAAATCCCTCAAGGGCATTGGCATCGTTCATACAGACCTAAAACCTGACAATGTCGTGCTTGTCAACCACAAAGAAAAGCTCTTAAGGGTGAAAGTAATTGACTTTGGTTTGGACCTTCCATGTTCAAAGGAATGGTCGGAATGACCATGCAAGAATGACCGTGGCCTCGTCATATATGAAGCTATCACCATGTGGGGAATGGGATGTCTCAGCACTACCTCTTCCCTGGAAATTGTAAATACCCAGTATTCAGTTATTTGCCAGTTACTCGGTCAACCAGGAGACCACCTCCAACAGGAAAGTGCTGGAAAGAACATCTGGCAATATTTCTGCAGGCAGCAAGTCAATTCAGGACTGAAATCACCTATGGAATACAACAGATGTCAAGGCCAAAAATATTAGACATGTGGTTGGATACAGCTACAAATTCAGATGAGGTGGTCAAGAGATTGGGAGAAAATGGGGCTGATCATCAGTATGAAAACTGGATGGCATTTTTAAGCCTCCTGGAAGCTAATAGGACTACATGGACAACAGCTCCTATCAGGATGCTGACAATGAGTATATGGCCATCTCCCTAAATGATCATTTTGATGATATTGGTGACCCATCACTGACCCATATGATGAAATCAGACACTGATAGTTCCACACATGAAGATGACACTTCTGGAGTATTCAATCATGATTATTCAACCCCAGCTCAGGAGTCTTGCTTTAGGAGGAAGACCACAGGCACAGTTCTTATTAAGGCCAGAAGTGGCAGGCCATGTAAAATATGGGAGAGGCAAAGGCGAAGAAAACAACCCTCAGACCACCTCCAAAGACCTACAACATCATCTTGCTGCAGATGGTGTCACTGTGCATCGTTCAACAAGTCAGCACATTTTGCACACGGAGAAGCTGTACGGGAGAGTGATGCAGAAGAAGCCTTTTCTGCACACACGCCACAAACAGAGTCGCTTGAGGTATGCAAAAGCACATTTGGACAAGCCAGTTTCATCTTAGAATAAGGCGTTGTGGACTGATGAAAAAAAGATTGAGTTATTTGGTCATAACAAGGGGCGTTATGCATGGCAGCAAAAGAACACAGCATTCCAAGAAAAACACTTGCTACCCACAGTAAAATGTGGTGGAGGTTCCATCATGCTGTGGGGCTGTGTGGCCAGTGCCGGCACTGGGAATCTCGTTAAAGTTGAGGGTCACATGGATTCCACTCAATATCAGCAGATTCTTGAGAATAATGTTGAAGAATCAGTTACAAAGTTGAAGTTACCCCGGGGCTGGATATTTCAACAAGACAACGACCAAAAACAATGCTCAAAATCTACTCAGGCATTCAGGCAGAGGAACAAGTACATTGTTCTGGAATGGCCATCCCAGTCCCCAGACCTGAATATCATTGAAAATCTGTGGGATGATTTGAAGCGGGCTGTCCATGCTCGGCAACCATCAAACCTAACTGAACTGGAGATGTTTTGTAAGGAGGAATGGTCCAAAATACCTTCATCACACCACAGACACTCATTAGAGGCTATAGGAAGCGTCTAGAGGTTGTTATTTTTGCAAAAGGAAGCTCTACTAAATATTGATGTGATTTTACTGTTGGGGTGCCCAAATTTATGAACCTGTCTAATTTTGTTTTGATGCATATTGCACATTTTCTGTTAATCCAATAAACCTCATTTCACTACTGAAATATTACTGTGTCCATCAGTTATTTGATAGATCAAAATGATATTGCTGATCCAAACACCCAATGATTTATTAATGAAAATCATGGAAATTGTCAGGGGTGCCCAAACCTTTTCATACGACTGTATACTATGACTTTCATCCATGTGCAACACATAATTTGATGGTCCTGCATACCATTTTCTTTCAGGTTTGAAGCTTTTTTCATTACGTACCTATGGCCATCATTTGTGAGCATACCAGGTCTGACAATCCAGAGCACTTAAAAAACTCCAGTTTTATCTCCATGATGGTTTGTTAGCCTCTCTTTCAAGCTTTCAAGACTTGTACCTCTCTGTATGATGCACTGAATGGTCTTGGAGAATCTCTCTATATGTTTCAGTGAGATAACATAGACATGTCTTAGTCATTCTCTTTGATAAGACGGCGTTGTTGATTTTCTTTGCTAACTCAACAAATGCTTTGACATGAGCTGTTGTTTGGGGCTCTGAATGATTCTTGCTTTGGGCTGCTTCAATATTTCTTGCAGAAATATAAAGTACAAGACAGCTATGATGATATTTTACATCACTTGCAAAGAGATCTGCATGAGCGAGCATCTGTTGGTGAATTTTCTCATCCAGTATTTCGGAAGCTGCATGTCGGATTTTGTACTCTTTTCCTTTGTTTTTCCTACATATGAAACAGTCTGGTTGGATAATAGAGCAACTTGTCTCTTTTCGGCTCAATCTTGTCAGTAAGGCTGATTCTGAAGAGTTGGTTTTGCTTGCAGTGTCTGCATCTGAGTGTCTGTCTTAATGTTACTGTGAATTCTTCTGCATGCTTTTTGGCATGACACTTTAAGCCAGCCAAAAAATGTTCCAGTTTTTCAGAATGACAAACATTTACAATCTCCATTTGGGAACCCTTTTTCCCCATTTGGGTTGACATTTGGTAACAGTTTTGCCATTTGCAATTGTCCATTTAAGGGCCCTGACCACCCCCTACACACACCCTGCTGTCTTCAAGAAAGTATTGTGTCTTTCATTGTCCAAAACACAAAGCCTGTCCATTTGTCTGTCTCAAGCATGAAAGTGCTTATAGCTGCCCTACCAGCCGTTCTAAGTCTCTTTTTGAGTGACCATGTCTTTCTTCGAAATGGCTTCGAAATGGCTGCTCAGCAAGACAGAGGGAGAGCAGAGGATGCTATTTTCCTTGCAGACATGCTTCTAGACAATGAGATTTTTATAAATTGCTGAAGAGCTGGCTGTATTTCAGTGTTATCATATAATGCTTACTTTCTGTTATGCAAGGCAATGGAAGCCAAGGGCAAAACAACAACTGCAAACAAAAAACTGCTAGAGGCAGTAAAGTTTATGAAGAGAGTAAATGAGTGAAGAGAGATGCTGAAGGACATCCACTGCTAAAAAGAAGTAGAAGCAGAGAGACACAGTTGTCCTTTTCTTCCGAGATTATTTGTGATTACTGAACTCAAGCTTTATTGTCCCAAAACAGCCAGTAAGCAACATCATTCACCAACTGGTCCCCACCGGGACAATGGGAACCAGTGTGGCTCAGTTCTCCTGTTAATAACAGTCATACCTACACTGAGAAATACATTATCACCTCTTCACTGATTGATGTGCTGTAATAAACTGCATTAACATTATTAGACACAGTGAGTTTCTCTCAAAGTGTAAATAAACCAACTCAATGTTTTAACCTAACCCTCAATTCGGTTCTGGCATATGGCATCAAAACTGAACATTTAATAATTTTTCCACAAAATCCTATTTTATAACTTTTCCTGTTATAAAGACAAAAATGAGCTACAGCACTATTAGAAAGACATCTAGTGAAGACATTTAAAGAAGTGACTCCATCAGTACTGAATTCAATGCCATGTCTCAATACAACAGAGGACTGATCATGCTGTTGATAGTGCTGCAGGCCCACAGCAAATTATTTACTAATTGCAGCATAATGCCTAGAAAGGAGAGGGAAAGAAAGGAAAAAGAAAGGGAGCAGGCAGCCCAGGGAAGCAGCTCTTATCTTGTATTTACCTTAATAGGCTATTATTAAAACTTTAAAAATAGGCTATTATTAAAACTATTATTATTCTATTCTAGGCAGCTACCGCAGGGACGCAGCTCTGTGCTGTCCTGCAATAGGCCATCTACTAGCATGGAAGATAAGGGAGATAAATATCACACTGCTATATCAAGGCAGCCGGCAGTTCCACATGCCGCACAAAGTGCCCTTATTTTTCACTGAGCACCTGCCCCACAAAATGTCTGTGCACGCCACTGGCCCCTCCTATTGGTGAATTACAAGACTTAGATCATACACCAAAGTCAATGTTTAGGGGTCAATATTTCAAAACAGGACCCATGTAGAGTCTTCAGACTGTTATGATGTTACTCTGCTGACCAAGACCTTTCCAATGATATATATGGTTTAGCCTTATGAGAAAGTTTTAGTTATCTTTCTGCCCTTGTGTCAGGCATACATTTCAAACAGACAAAGGAAAAGGTCAAATGCATCAAATTTAATGAAATGTAATTTTTATGCATTTTTAATTTGTTTTGTGGACACAGTGGCCAAATTCTTTAAGCACAATTTTGTTTTGACTTATTTGTTTGTCATTGTGGGCCTCATTAAACATGAACCCTATGAACATTCTAATTATATGGATTTTATCTCAAGAACACAGTTTCAGAATGATCCAAAATGAAAATTATGGTTGCTTATGACTATAAATTAATGTACAAGGGGGGGGGGAGTTTAATTTCAAACAAATTGAGGTGCTTAAAAAAAACCTCATAATATCATTATACATATGAGGGGCTATCTAAGCAGTAGGAGTTAAAGTGGGGGCTGGTCTTTTTACTGATCACCTCCCTGACTCTCTGTGGTCCTATGACTCCATCATTATCTCCTTTCATCTCATTCCATAAATATGCCATAAGTTTACACTTCCCATAGCACAGCCTCCAAGAATATTACACCCTTATGTACAAGCAGGATATAATTCTTGTTGTTTAGAGATAAAAAAAAAAAAAAAAAACAACTACAAATGACTTTCCCTGGTAATCAGTCTTGGGCAAGTTACTTAAAAGAAATCATAAAGTAAAGTTACTTATCACTTAAGACAAATTGTAATCATATAACTTTACTTATTAGTCGCTCTAAAAAGTTATTATATTATCACACATTAAACAAGACAACGAATCATGTTTCACATTTTAAATCTTGATAAATAAAATATAAAAATCGAATCATAGAATCACACATTAGTTCAAGCAAAACTTCAGACTAGGCTGACAGCTCAGCTCATGATATTTTTCAAAAGTGCTGTTCTCAAGTACTGACGTAATTAGAATTTTATTAGAACAGTAGCTGTAATGTGATTGCTAAAATTTTAAACATAATCCCTTACATTACCTTGTTACTGGGAAAAGAAATCTAATTGCATTTATTTGAGTAAAAATGATCTAATTACTCCAAACACTGCTGATAACAACAGTGCCAACTGGAAAGGAAGGAGGATCCATGCAGGGACAGCTCCAGCCAGGGACAAAATATCCAATCACAGGACTATGCCCAGGAAACAGAGGCATCTTGTGTCATGATAAAAAAAACTGGCAGCTGTGGTGCCAGAATAATTCTGTAAAAAAAAAAAAAAAGGGGGAAACTTTAATCATCGTTACAGAACTTCCAGTACAACATTGGATTTCTGCTGAATTAGCAATTCAACTATGTTATTTAACCAATTCTTTCAGTTAGATCCAAGTGTTGCTTATTGTAGAATCCCATTAAATTTCACTTTAAAATAAAACAATGTGATTACTCAAACACCCTATGTATTGTAGTTTTACCCATAATATAAAATCACTTGGTTTTTCCCACATATTTGTCAGTCTATATGTATAAAGTTGTCTTACAGAATCAAGGTGCTGTGTAGTACTAAGGCATTTCCATTGTTTGATATAGATGGATTCTGTAAGAAAAATATATGATCAATGAATTAGTGTGAATAATTAATATGTTTCAATGGTCCATTACTGAGAGAGCAATATCATGTACTATTCATAAGAAACTTAGTATGGTTTATATATAGAGAGACAAGTTAAGGATGCAACAGCTGAGAATGTTAACATGTTTTTTTTATGAGACTATTTTCACACCAAATTCCCAGACACATTTTATGTTATGTTGGATGTTGAGTGTGATATTAAAGAAGAAACAAATTCATTTGTCTGTGTTTTACTGAAGAACGTACAGCAAACTGAAATGAAAAATAATAGCTTCAAGGGACAAAAACAAACACAAAAGTACTACTATACAATACACAGTGCAGAATGAAATAGCCTCAAGCAGCAAAGGAGGGGGTCAAGGCTCAAGAAGCAGTCTTGCTTATGTGAAAAGAAAGAAAGAAAGAAAGAAAGAAAGAAGGCTCCTGCACTTTCAATCCTTGGGCATCTAATGAAACTGGAAGCACTAGCAATTGTTATCTTATCTGCCACCAACTCCACTTCTTTCCACTGTGACACAAAAAGGAAAGTCTTGTGCAGATAAACGGTGGACACATTAAGACACACAGTAAGTCTCCTCTGTTTTCCAATAGCTGTGTTATAATGGATTTCCATTACATTACAGCAGGCTAGTGTTAGTGACTACATTGTAAGTCAAGAAGATATCAACTAGTGTCCATTACAGAAGTGGAGGACAGTCTTAGTTTTCCTTGTGACAATATATCTGATAAATACGTTTACATCATCAACATATCCTCTAAGTCTTTTGGAAGTGAAGCTGTATTTCTGACTTCCAATGATGGTGTAATTTTAAAAAAACAAAAACAAAAAAACCCACATTGCATTAGTATTAAGAAATGTAATTTAAAAAGAGCTCCAGTTGAACTACATGGGGCATGTGAGCTCTCCACAAGGTAACAGTGAACAGCACTATAAATATCCTTACATTTTATCATGTTGCTCTCTCCTGACTAGATCCCTGCTTGTGTTGTATCAACTCTCAGATGCTTTGGATAAAAGTGTCTGCTTAATGAAATTATAAAATATCCCTTTTGTATTCAAAGCATTCAGTCTTTAAGTGTGTTAGTCTTGACTCAACCGTTGGTGTCTCCTCTGCTTCTGTCTCTCTTCACTCTGTTGAAGCTCCAAATACCTCATGTAATACATAAGGTCAACCAATTAAATAAAAGTAGTCATGATTTCAGAATGTGGAACATAAGTTGACATTATCATTTATTTTGCTATAACAACTTCTTGTTGCCCTGCTGTTCCTCTAAAAACTGACAGCTGCCAGCACAAGACATACATTCTGTTACCTTTGAACTCAAAATGTTCAGACTTAAGTCCATTATAAGAATCAAACTTTATTTATATAGCACCTTTCATACAGGTTACAGTGGTTCAAAGCGCTTTACAGTTAGTTGATTGACACACTGTTAAGACAGAACAAGTGGCATCATAAAGAAAAGGAATAAAAACAAAAAAAAACATAAGACAAAAAAAATTGCCCACCAGAGAAAATAAATGATAAAAATGTAAACAAATTAAATAATAGCGTAACATGAGAGAAGAGAAAAGGTTTATTAAAAGTTAGTTAATGGACTAGTTAATAATTAGTTAATTGGCTAATGGACTAATGACTTCTAGCATGTTAACTTTATTTAGAAGAGTTGTCCAGTCATGCAAAGTACGAGGCAAGCGAGTCCTAAAAAGAAGGAATATATTGATACCATGGTGCACATGGACAAAAATGACTATCCATTATATGTGATTATTTTGCACCTATACAAACCTGAGTTACGAAAGTTTAAAGTTGTGTAAGATGTGTGTCTCCCTCTAGTGGCAGTAAATCAAATGCTGCATGGAAAATACTATTCATTTTCATTTATAAAAGGGGAAAACAAAATTAAAACGTCTCGCAATTGTCCGATGAGGTAATCAGCCACAGTGGAGTCACCAAAAGTCAACTTCACTCTAGCGTGAGAATGCAATGTTTGCAATAATGCAACATGCAGGAAGTTTCATAGGTCAAGGCTGAATCATCATTTTGTGAATCTATTCCCACCAAGGGCCATCAAGAGTCACCACAATCAGCTTCAGCAAACCTTTGTATGGATTCTACAACTACACGTCTTTGAAACTCTACTGAAAAGAAAGAGCTCCATTCTTCTAGAAGCTGCTGTATATAGAGATGGTTTGCAGTGCATAAAGCCCTCAATACAAAGAGTTGAGTGACACTCTACAGAAATGTGGGAAAAAAGCGATGTGGTTAGATGAGTCATCCTTCCCAATATTCTGGAGAAGTGGGTGAGTGCATGTTTGTCATACAGTAAGAGAACACATTCAAAGATATTCATCACCTTTATCCTTTTGGAACCCAACAGGCTGTGTGAGGGGTGTTTTAGGCGTCATTTTTTGGGAAATGTAGGATAATTTCTATGTTACTATTTACCGGGGGCAATTCTAGGATGAGACCTTTAATGGGGCTCAGCTCCTAATGAGAATGTTACATACAATGTCCTTCAAGTGTTCAAACCCCCTGCTAAATGACTCATTTCAGTGGATAATGTAAATTACAAGAAATATGAATAAAGTTGAGTGATCTACTATAATGTATGATAATAATGGTTCAGAATAAACAATCACACATTTCTACAGAGGACCCTGAGATAGTTAATGAACCCTGAGGGAAAGACAATATTAATGACAGAACTACATTACAGTACATTAGACCTGTTAAAATAAAACCATTTGAACCTGTAGCATAAGTGTTTGTCCCATCTTTAATAGATAGGCTCGCTAAATAATTCAAGTTGTATGCAATCATTTTAGAAAACAAATACAATACATTTTTTAAGGGGTGCTGAGATGAAATTCGGGGGTGCTTAAGCACCTATAAAAGGATCTAAAATCACCCATGCTATTTAGTAATTTCTCAATCAATCTTTAGTTGTATAGCGCTAAATCACAAACATCTCAAGGCACTTTACACACAGCAGGTCTAAACCGTACTCTAAATTTCATTTAAAGAGACTCAACATACCCCCATTAGCAAGTACTTGGCAATGAAAAACTCTTTGGTAAATTTCTTGTACATGTTTGGCTAAATGCTTGTGAAAGGTTGTGTTAAGATGCCATACACAAGCATTTAAAAACAAAGATTGTGGCTAGATTTGTTTTTACTAATGTTCTGGTCATTTTTTTGTGCTAATTCTCATGCATTTGCTATTTGCTGATCACCTTCTTCGCCATATTTTGAAAGGAATCAAGTGAATTTGATCAGGTTTTCAAAGATTTACCCTGTGATGAAACATTTCTATCCTGACGGGAGTGGTCTATTCCAGGATGACCATACAGTATCTCCATCCACAGGGCAGGAAGGGTCATTTAGATTTATTGGACTCAACTCTCACCACTATCATCAAAACACCATATGAGGGAAGATCTATTGGAAGAATGGAGCTCCATCCCTCCAGGTGAGCTCCAGAAACTTTAAGAATCTACACCAAGAAGCATGAAGCTGTTTTGGCAATTCATGATGGCCCAACACCTTACTAAGATACTATGTTGGTTGTATTAAGCATGGATTCATGAGCAAGTACTAAGCACCTACTTAACAGCTATATAGATAAACTTTACCTGAGCTAAAATTTGTCAATGGATTGTACTTGTCGCACTTATCTTCGCAGCTCCCAGACCTACGAAATACTGAGACCATTTTCAGTTTCAAATCATTGCAGGCTTAATAGTTATACCATTCTATTCAATTTTCTCAACATTACACCAATAACAGAAAAACTATCAGCCCTTTTCAACTGGAAGGTTCTGTAAACTGGGACTTTCCAGAAGAGGGGAAGTTCAGATATTGGTTTTTGTTTCTTTTGAAAGAACTGTGAAAGACAGGAAATGCCCCATAAAGAATCTGTTTTTCTTGCATCTTTGCTTTCCTCTGTTAACTCCCAGCTCTCTTTAACTCTTGAGAAATCTACTTTCATTTCTAAGAGGGGAGTTGGGCTCCCACAGAAAAGAATAACTTCAATTAAAAGCACAGTCAAACAGCAACAAATAAAAACTAAGTCATTGCTAACTGAAATTCATGACACTGACCTTACGCAAGTTAAGTTCTTAAAGTCAAAAAGGGTTTTCTAAGTCCTGTAACCAAAAGGTAACACATGAACTGTAAAAACTATTTTCTTCTTCCTATCGTGATATTAAATGGTAAATGGACTGTACTTATATAGCACTTATCTAGTCTTTTGACCACTTAAAGCACTTTTACACTACATGTCACATTCACACACTGATGGCAGAGACTGCCATGCAGGGTGACAACCTGCTCATCAGGAGGAAGACTAACATTCATGCACTGCTGGCACAGCCATCAGGAGCAATTGGACTGGAAAAGCTGGGAATCGAACTATCAACCTTCAATTGGTGGATGACCGCTCTACCTCCTGTGCCATAGCTGCCCCATGTTATTATATTTAAACTTATTAACTTTGCATTCCTTTCCACAGGGTAACATTCTGGCTCCCTGCCCCTGTGTGTGAGCATTCTGAAAGGAAAATCTATTAAAATCACAGTTTAACACTACAATAAAGAAGCCTTTATAGAATAAGATGTTAAGATTGAAAGGGTTATACTTCATCTCAGTTTTCTTATTGTAGTAATTCTGGTATAGAAGATGTATGCAAGTTACTGTAATCAACACAGACTATAGGGTTGGGTGATAAGATAAATGTCGAATCCATGAATTAAAAGTCAGTCTAAATCGGTCTCTATTGTGTTGCCTGCTGGGAGGTGTGGATCACTGTCTCACAGCAGGGACTAACATGCTTTTGGCTGTTAAAACCAAATTGAAACTGATATAATTTGCGCCAAAGTGACATGATGTTGACAGTGATGAGCAAACAGGCCATGGTCTATTGTCATGAAATCATCTAGATTTAAGTTTAAGAGCAGGCAGGGCTCAGGGTCACTGAAGACAGAGTAGGCAGCAGGTAAGATAATGCCAATAGCACTCACGGACATGAAGTTGACCAAACTGGAAGTTCTGGGCTCTCCTGAGAGGATCGAAGCCGGAGGACGCCACACAGCCACAGGCAAACAGGAACAGGCGATACTCAGGGACAGAAGGCTGGTGCGTTCACCAGGGTAGACACGAGGAGAGGAGGTCAAAAGCAAGCAGGGTTGAAACCAGGGAATCAGTCCGTGAACAAATGCTGGAAGGTCTGGCATGAAGCAAATGCAAATGACGATCCGGTAAAGAGTTAGTGGACAACAGGAGTATATATACTGGCTTGATTACAGATGAGTTTCAGCTGAGAGTCCAGGTGAACAGAGTTAACTGATGAGGTGGGTGTGGCTGATTAGCAGGAGTAGAGCAGGGGTGTGGTGAATGGAAATTTACCAGCAGCAGGAGAAGAGCAGAACAGACTGTGACATCTATGGCATTGGTCCAATTAACTGACAGAATTTAGAATTTAGTATTTGATTTGTCCAAAGCTTTTGACACTTTAAATCATAATTGTCAATATGTATTTCCATATCTTAATAAAATAGATAGTTTATTTGGCACTGATTTTAATTGCAGACCCATATTTTTCACATTGGATTGGAGACGTCTATTGATTTTGGAGCATCCCTTTAAATATAAGCAGACTCTACCATTAGCAGGCTAATGGATGCATTTCAAGCTGCTGAATGACTCTGTATAGACAGTAGATCTCGTAAAATCAATCTTACGCACGTCATCTGTTTCCCAAATGGTTTGAATACACAAAGTGAAACTATGGTTGTGTGGAGTTTACAACTTTATTAGATCGATTT
Source organism: Scomber scombrus (assembly GCF_963691925.1). Taxonomy (NCBI): domain Eukaryota; kingdom Metazoa; phylum Chordata; class Actinopteri; order Scombriformes; family Scombridae; genus Scomber; species Scomber scombrus. The sequence continues at coordinate 2,687,307 of NC_084977.1, read as the reverse complement.
AACAGGACAATGTTTTCAAGGCTGTGATGGAGATGTTTGAGATAGTCTGGTTGTATATCTGCTAGTTGACTAATTGTGACACATTTCACATCAGCTAAACTTCACTTTTTCTAATGGAAGTGTAACTTTTGAACTATAGCGTGGTTAATTACTGTGTTTAAAAGTTCAATTTCAGTTTCAATATGCTGTATTGGCATCAAAAGCATCAATATTCTGTTAGCCTACATACATTCAGACTTTTATTACAATATGCTTGCATTTGTGCTTGTCAGGGTAATGTAGGCTAATAGTTACAGAAATGTATTCTACACAGTTTATGTTATAAAAATTGTGTACAATTAATATATAGTATGTAGTATATGTTTCTACTATATTTCTTTGCATGTGATGATTTAAAAATATCTGACAGTGTATTTTTCAAGCAGAAAGTCACACTGGTGTATATGTTGCAGTCTATTTTGGGGGGTGTCATGCTGGGAAAAACGCTTTTCTATTAAAGACTGGTTTATTTAAATGCACCAGTACCTATTCATTTATAAACACATATGTTTATACTTTAACACTTTTCTCAATTTACTTTTATTAGAAACACAATTAAAACAGAAATATTCCACCTGAAACAGTGTGTGGGGTTAATGGTTAATGGTCCGGTAATGATTGGTCTAACTGAACTGGACCGGTATATTAACTCAGACCAGGTTCGGGTTAGGCTGAGTTTTAATTAAACCTTTTATAGGAATATAGTAACTTCACATAATGTGATACAGTGTGTAGCTGTAGTCCCAAAAACTCTTCATCAGAGCTGTCACTGTGCACAAATAGACCACTGCACCCGAGTCGTGCTTTTGCACATCACACTTCATCAGTTTGGTCTGTAAATACTGAAACATCACAGCAACTAGTGTCTGAAATACTTCTGATCAACACACAACATACAGCATTAACGGCTCATCAATAGTCTATTTTCATTAGCTGCAGACACATCTGGAGTGTGCAGCGCGTGCTTGACACAGCTGTTTATAGGACGTTATAGTTCATAAGTGTTGACGTTCATATCATTATCTATATAGTTCTAGTTATTGTTCTCAATGTGGACAGCACTTTACATACCTATGATCATATGCAGATCCAGCCTTTCTCTGTATTTTACTGGTGAACAGGACACACCAGTGTATAAGACCCACCCCACTTTTAAATGATGAAATATTAGCGTTAAAGGTGCGTCTTATACGCCGGCTTTTTCGGTAATGAATTTGCCACGAGAGGGAAACCAATCTTGCATAACTGGAAGGTTCCTACTGCAAGTTTAACTTTGTAAATGTAAACATGGTTCATAGGAATTTGTTTTGTCATAATCTATTTCCTTCTTACTTAAATCTTTAGTGTGGGACTTTTGTCTCCCCTTCTGGCAGTGAGAGGAATTACATAAACACTGCTGACACACACTTACGTCATAGGTACTGCTGCTGTAGCGTACTCTGTCACCACTGTTGGAGCTGTAAACTTTTGTATTATATATCATGAAATTTTATAAACAAAGTTCGGGAACAAAGACCACACTTTGTTCACATCAATGCCTCCACAGTTACAGCAGACAACATATGAACAAAACCAGCTATTTCAATCATAAAAATAAATTACACGTAACAAAATATTGCACTCCCCCCCATGGTAAAAACACAAAAACACATTGCATTTAACACTATCCACTCCTCTCCTCTTTCATCTTAGTTTGCAATCCCCCCCAATCCTAAGCCCTGTTATTAACCATTCTCTCTACTTTGTTCAAGAAAGAAGAAGAGAAGAGAAGTGGAGCAGTCGATGGACCAATGAGCCCACTGCTCCACTCAGAGGCCTGTCCTCTTCTTGTTCCCTCCTACCTTCCCACCATCAGCTGTTCACATCTATCGACATACATCCATTGTTCACCATCCATTGACCCTTCTCCCCCTCAACTCTTGACCCTCAATCCATACTCTTATAGGTGTGCCCTTGGTTAGTGGAAAGCTTTTATATATATATAAAAGTTCTGCACTGCAGTTTTCATTTTCAAACGTGCTGAAAGTCTTCTTTCAGCACTTCCCAGAGTTCTTCTTTAGAATAAGGTTGTCTTTATATCTTTCTCTGTCCAGGTGACCCCCATACTGTCTCTATCATATTCAGGTCTGGACTCTGCGGAGGCCAGTCCGTGACATATCAACTATTTTTCTCTCCAAATATGATTTCAGTGCATTAGCAGTGTAGTTGGGATCGTTATCATGCTGGAAAATAAAACCATGACCGTGATCTCTCCTGCTTCTTCACATTTCTTTATAACAGCTTGAATACTACATATTGAGTATCCAGTTTGTTTGCTGATATCTCTTTGAGAGTGGCCTTGCTGATGCAACATAATGATTTTATGTCTGTCAAATTCTGTGATCTTGGACATTTCGAATGGAATGATGTGATTGAAAGTTGGTCATATTAGTAAGCTTCCAATGAGTTCAACAACGTGTATATGTAATGCTCAAACCTTTTGTAACTGACCTTTTTCACAGCAATCTTTTACACACGAAATAATAGGACAAATACATATTTTAGCAATGGCATTACTTAGGGTTCCATTCCATTTAGATTTAAGAGAGTCAGGTTCCTGCTATGTAAGGGGAGGTCACACTTAATACTTGCCACTTTAGCCAATAGAAGCTGTTTTTTCCTGGTTGTATTCTAATAAAGAGACTGAGAAATAATTATATATGATCATCATAGCATTGCTAAACAACAAATCTAATGGTGACCTAAGACTTTTGCACAGTACTGTATGTCTCCACTTGTCTCCATTATTTATCATCTCTATTTTTGCATGGCTGATCTATTTTTTTTCTCTCTATGTAGAATTGTGTAAAAAATGAGTACAATCTGTTTAAAGATAATTAAAATAAAGTTCTAATATCTAGTTAATTAATTCAGTACCAGTTAATGTAGCGTACACTTCCAAACCCTGTAAAATATTGGTGTGTTATCACTTAGCAAAACTGGAGAGAGAGAGTGTGTGTAGTAGATAGAAAACCCTGCTGTGACACATTAGGCCATACCTGGTATATTTAAGCTGTTACTATATGAACTACTTCTCTGAGGGAAGTTGTCGGCAATGAGAAAATTATCGCCTATAACTGTTATATCAGTTTCATACTCGTGTGTACTTTTCATCCCTATAGGCGTGACACTGACATGATAACCCTCTAGTGGAGCAGAGGGTGTATTACACACTTTAGAGTGATACCAGGTTGCCCTTTTCAAAGCCCCAGTGAGTGTGTGTGCCATTTGAAATTTAATTAGTGTGGTGATCCTTAAATCCGTTCATGGTGTTTTATGAATGCTGTCACAAAAGATTTGCAAGAGGACTTTTTTTTTTTTTTTTTTTTAAATTGGTATGGAATTCTAAACAGCATTTAAAATGTTAGAAGAGCGTGCTCCATAAAAGCTGCAGATAGATCGCCTGTTGTAAGGACATGACGGTGCTGACCAAGGCTGACCAAGGCTGACCAAGGCTGACCCAGTGCTCTTTATTGCACGGCTGCTCAGTCAGAGGAACAGCTACAGATGAAAACTGCTAGCAGAGGAAAGCTGTGGATGAGAGTTTAACGGCGCAGCAATACCCCCAGACCCCATTAGAAGCTATTCAGTGTCAGATCAAGTTTATGTGCCTGGCCACTTACAGAGGAGGTAGACCATACAAAACATTAAGTGAAGCTTTCTATAGCTGGGCTGGCACTGAAGCTAACAGCCATGAGCCCTAAGTGTTATACCTTCAATCACAGCAAAGTGTAGGATCACTAAAAATATCCATACATCGGTTTAGACTGAGCTCAGACACTTTGTCCGACATGAAATGCTCAGCTGCTTGGCAAGAACACACACACACAGAGACACACACAGACACACATAGACACACACAGACTGGACTGCTTTAATGATTCCCCAACCGCCCCACCCCACCCCACCCTAACCCCCGCGGCAGATAAGTGCACCTTGCCTGGAGGCGAGATTAGTCATGGACTCCTCATCTCTTAAGGCTGGTTAACCATTTAGAGCTACAGCCCCACAAGGCTGTCTCTCTCTCTCTCTCTCTCTCTCTCTCTCTCTCTCTCTCTCTCTCTCTCTCTCTCTGATAAAGTAGGCCAACTCGTATAAACATTTCAGTGCCATCACAAATCTCCCAATTATTTCCGTGTGATGCTATCACGGAGCTCTGCTGGTGCACAACATGTATAGCAACCATTAGAAAGAAAAGAAACAGCTGAGGAAAATGTAGCAGTGGTCACGGGTCAATGTGTTAAAGCCCACTGCTGCCAGACAAAGAAAAGACTGTGAAATATGAGAAATGACAAAATAATGAAGCTCTGATGTGAGTCAAAATCCTTTGCCCTCCTACAACAATTTCAAGACTCAAGATGGACAGTTTTCCTTTTTTTTGTTTTGTTGTGTTTATTTATTTATTTTTTGAATTCATGCAGCAAAAACAGACAACTGTTTTACTCCGTAAACCTGGCACCTGCTTTACCCACAATGCAAGGCAACAGATGTCTCACACCAACAGATTTTTTTCATTGTCAAACTTGTAGTCTTCAGACCCTGATGCTGAGTCACTCCCTCTTGCAACTTTTTATACAGATGCAGTAGCTACTCCCCAACACCTGGACACACACACTAATGTGTAAAATCAGTGGTGTGCTCTCTGTAAACACCAATTAAGAAGTTTTAAGTCAAAAAGTCATTGTTAAAATCAAGTATATTAGAGAAAATTTGTTGTGCTACAAGACGCTGTGCTCTTACATTTGACACCATCTGGCAACCAGTTCTGGATCAGATGCAGAAGATGGATTCAGACATTTTAAATCCTTTTTTTCTTTCTTTTGTAATCATTGTTTTTTTTATTTCGAACTCATTTGTGTTTTTTGTGTCTTCTATAAATATTTTATCATACTTAATATGATGTGTGAAGTTGTACATTTGGGATGGTGCAATGGGCTAATAAAAAAAAAATTCAAGCATATTATGATATGCTTGATTGTAGAATGTAACCAGATTATCTTATTAATACTGCTGCACATACATACACACTGCTTGTATGTGCAGGTAAATACAGAAGGACTAACACTGCATCAGTGACTGTAATCAACACAGCAAACAAACAACAGCATATATAATAGAAACAACAGAATATGGAAATGACCACAATTGAATTGAGTCAATAATTGCTTTTGAAGATTTTTTTTTTTTTTTATCCCAGAGGACATTAACATGTAATCATGTATATAAATATTTTAGTGTGTGTAGGTATTTTTAGCAGCAGCAGTTTCACACAAATAATAATAATATATATGATAATATATATAATAAGCTTTGCCCGTTCCATGATCCTACTTCTCACTGCTTTGACTCCCTGGAACTGAAACATCTGTAATGGTATTTTTTCTTGTATGTATATTTATATTTCTTTCATTCTTTTTCTGTATCCACAAGCAGATATTTTATGTAGTAAAAACTATTTTTTTAAAAGCTGACGTTAGTGTTGTTTTCTATAAAGTGATCTGTAATTCACACGATTCATCAATGGAAAGAAATTTAGTAAACATTTGGTAAGTTTGGTGCATTTTGATGGACCTGCACCAAAGCTAATCAGCACCACGCTGTGTGTTGGAACCAATCTAAAAAACAACTAGTGGAAAATCTAACCCAACCCCACATGCATTAATACATTTAGAAAAAAACCCAGATTTGATCCATGAAGGACTGCATGGGGCATAGTCAGAATAATTACACCTGATCAGAAGGAGGGACAGAGAGAGAATACCAGTACAAACAGCATGATACTGTATCAATTAACAAGCAGCTACAGTCAAAAACAGTTGCAATAGTTGCTGTAACACTAGATTATAGAAATAAGTCATATAAAGTCATATTTTCACCTCCTGCAGCAGAAACATTGACGCCCACAATAAAAAGTATTCTGCAGAAACAAACAATCAAAAACTTGCTTACTGTTACAATTAGTTACATATTATATTAAAAAAGGTGACACCACATTTGCATTATAAAAAAAGGTCAAAGCATTAAAACTGAAATACAGTTTTTTCTCAATTGACACATTTCTCGAAACATTTTTTTAAAGTTGTTGTTTAACGATGCATTTCTCAAAACAGCTCATATGTGCAGCAAAACAACATAGTTAACCTACCAAAGGCTGTAAATCACAAGTCATTGTGTCAATGAATAAGTTCTTACCACCAAAATGACATGTTGGTTTGACATGTGTAAATCCAAGATGGTCAAAATGTTGAGATGTTTTCTTAGAATCCTCATCTCTTAATTTCCAAACTGTCATGATTTCACCTTGAACGCCTGTCGCCTACCACAAAGCTAACTGACTGCTGTCGTGTATCAAAGTGAATTCTCTTCAGGCGCCGATTTCAACAGTGCAAGGTTTCACATTCCACTTTGTGAAGCAAAAGAGCACTTTGAGTTAAAAATAAGAATAAACTTTATTGTTATTGCACAAGAAACACAATGAAATTTGCTGTGCCGTGCCTGAATATAAAAAATAGAAAAATAGACAGAAATCAATACATAAACACACACACACGTACACAATCATCCCCTATCAATAAATATATAGACCAAGCATTCAAAGCAGCTCGAAAGCAGTGTTGCACAAGTTGTCCCATTATTGCATATTTGAGTCAGGTTTGTAATAAAGTGTTGCATGGATTGTGAGAAATAAACAATGGTCAAACAACACAGTACAATACAGTAAACAGAAAACAAACAGAAACATAGGCCTACTATATGCAGCAGTATAGGAACAAAATAAAGTTACAGTGCAGGGAATCAGGGGAAATCCTGTCACTCCTGTTTGTTTCAACCTCATACCTAATGTTCTCCCTTGCAATGCAACAGGGGAAGAATCGTCGCGTACGCAGCAGCCGTCCTCTGCACGCTTCAGCTGTGATGTCATCAAAAGCAGCATCCATTGGAGCAAGCTAACACCTCATTCTGAAGGTTGATGATCATAAACTTTACACCTCCCACTGTACACCTCCAATGCCCCCAACTCATGTTCATCTGGTCAGACTCCTCCATGTTATAGTAGTAGTTGTATACATGTGTTTTCATACTCATGTCTCACACCTGTAAAATCCATTGGTGCCATCGGTTGATGTAAGATGTAAGAAATGACCCGTTCATGATGTGAAGTTCAGGGTTCATCTGACAACTAATTGATCAATTTAGCAGACTTAACCACTATGTAATCAATGCAAAACATGGACTTGGACAATTAGTTTGGATTATTCTGCATCATGACTAACACAATGAAGGAAACATACTGTACTATTCAACTGAGAAGAAACATCACAAAGACATTTACATCCAATAACCGTTCAAATTGTGGACAGTTGTATTTAGTCATTTGCCTTAATGTGTTCAAACATTTGCAAATATGAACAAAGAATAGCAAATGCTCTTTTCTGTTATGCACATGTAACTAAATGTGCCTCCAGATGCAAAGGTCAGCATATTGTTGCTCACCACTGAATCTTGGGAATAGTTCGGTCTTAGTTTTGCACACCTGATCTCCTCCTTAAGACTGGTGAGGGGCAGCCAGGAGGAAACCATCTCCATAGGGGCCTGCAGTGGGAAGGCAGCGTGGAACTCTGATTTTAAAATTCTACTGTTGGTTTATGAAGCACTGAATGTTTTAGGACCCAAAATACATTTCTGATCTGCTGCTACATTGTGAAGTATCCAGGTGGTCTGTCTCTCAGGTCTCTCAGGTCTCTCAGGTCGTCTGGGACAGGTCTGCTTTCTGTCCCCAGAGTCCGAACTGAACATGAAGAAGCAGCGTTCAGTTTTTATGCTCCACGTATCTGAACAAACTCCCAGAAGACTGCAGGCCTGCTGCAACTCTCTGTTCTTTTATATCACAGCTTTTTCTGTTTTTGCTGCTGCTTTTTATTAAACTGTAACTGTAACTTTTTATTCTCCTGTTTTATCTGTCTTTTATTTTTTGCTTCATTTTATTTACAATTTAACACTTTTTAAATTGTATTTAAATATCTTTTTATATTGCCATGTGCTGCTTTCATATCCTGTCTTCATGCATTCATGTTTTATGTAAAGCACTTTGCCCTGCCTTCAGACTACTGTTAGGGAATTTTCCATATTAAGGGTCAAGCATGGACCTTGAGTTCACAGTAAAGGCAGAGAGACATACTTTCTCTCACCTTGAGGCGGTGAAGACAACTGCAGGAGCGACTTTGATAACGGTGGTGCAGCATTACTGTGGTAACCACGGTCAGAGGATCTGACTGTCTGACTCCCTAAACCCACAGATGGGTAACTGTGTTGCTTTGTTTTTAGAATAACAAACCAATAGGCTAATTCCATTACTGTAGATGCATTGTGTATGACCATTTATGGGCATAGAGTATTAGTGGTGCTATCTGTGAAGGCTTAAACTCTAGATGTACTTGTAAATAACAGAAATAAGAAAAAGAAAACCCTTTTAGTCCATAAAGAAAAACTCATCTTTTTATGATTCATATGAGTCTCTTCCGAGGTGCATTGAAGGGATTAGAACATCCTCGATGAAGGGCGGAGGAGGAAGAATGATTTCCGGGTCACAGCCGGAGGAGCGAGGACAGGAAGCATTAGTTAGCAGAATGGAAAGCACCCAGAGAGTTGGTTTCGTGTTCATTATCAACTGGGCAGATCATTTATTGTCAGCAATATGTGTGTGTGTGTGTGTGGGTGGCCCAGACAGCAAACTGCCAGCCATACATGCTGAGTTTGATTATCCCTCTAGCCCCCCTCCAAGGGGCCTACAACAAATGTGAGGGTTGAGAGATGATTAACTGGATAGGAAAGCAAAAGCAACATATTTCTGACACAAAATAATTTGTTCTGGTTATTTTTCCAATTTCTGCTTCTTACCTTCACACTTTGAAATAAGCACCTGTAGGTAACGTAAATGTGGACCTTTTTTCAGTTAAATGACTTTAATTGACTTTAATTAATAATTTAACATTATTAATCATCATTATGTTAAATTGTCCTTTTTTCAAAGGAGTTCAGCATCACTCACTTCTCTGTTGAACACTCCTTGGCAAAGCCACTCACGCCGTGCTGCTTTGTGGTGAAGTGCTGCCTGGCTCTCCATCTGCCCGGGGGGACCTCACATCCAAAAAAGCCGATGCTAAGCTGAAGCTGGAGGTGGCAGCAGGTGCCGCTTTAACACAGACTCTACATCAGACTCGCCTGTGTTAACTAAAATAGGACGTTACAAATATACTTGCCTGCATGCACCACAGTTTAATCATAGAAGACTTATACATCATCAGGCTTAATGTTGCAGGCACCGAGGCGAGCCTGGTACAGAGGCCACACACACACACACACACACACACACACACACACACACACACACACACACACACACACACACACACACACACACACACACACACACACACACAGATGCAGCAACATCAGTATAAAATCCAATTGTACACCCCAAAAAAACTACACCCAATAAACAATAATAATAATAATAATAAATAATAAATGAGCTTACATTTTACAGCAGGAAACAACAAGGTTTGGTGTTGAACACTGAAATGATTACATTAAAAGTGAATGATCCAGTCACTTCTCTTTCAAAGGAGAGCAAACGAATTCAGTCTGTAGGTGATCATTGATGCCCTGATGCCAGTTTATAACCAACTCACAGTTGAAAAGAGTCTTTCAAGAGTACAGTTGCTGCTGCTGCTGACGGCGGTGAAAAGGTTGAATTAGCAGCCACATATAAGCTGTTACCACTTGACACTTGATGCAACTGATGCAGGAGTAGGTGCCAGTACTGTTGTCATATTAAGCTATATAAAAGCAGTTAGTACATTGAGTGAAAGAGGAGGGGTCTGCTTTTTAATATGACATGTGAAATGCACTCCAAATATCAACATCATCATATTGTCAACAAGAAACAAGAAACAAGAATTGCATTATTTTTACTGGTCTCATAGTTAGATATTTGAAACAGTATTCATTCACTGCTTTTCACTGGATGATCAAGCAAATAATTAAGCCTTCTGATTGGGTGAGTCTGATTGCCAAGTGGATGGGCCCAGCCAACCTATGCCCACCCACAGCTACATGCCAATCATCAACAGACACTTCAGCTGGGTTTTGAAATCACTCAGTGAGTGCCACTGTTCACAGTTATCTGTGAGTCCCAGCTGTCTCCAATAAAAGTTTGTAAAACTGCTCAGTAAGTAACCTGCAACTTTACAGATGTGAGTAACGTTAACACCAAAATCCACTGAAAAAAACAACAGTTTAACATAACAATGATTGGTGATTTATCACTTGTTAATGAGTCAATTAAGTCACATTTTTACTGAAATAAGTCTATGTTTACCCACAAAATGGGTCAAAAATAGTAAAAATAAATTATTTATTTAAATTATTTTAATGTTGCTTGTCCTACACCTGCAAAAAAAGCCTATTTAAAATTGTGTATTTATATAAGGGAGTTTGAAATAAGCATTGTTAACTTAAGAGGACTTTAAACCATGACAACACACTATTGATTTCCTGCACTGTGTTAAATGCCAGCAGCACCATGTAAGACACCATCAACCTGTCCTAATGATACATAAACAGTTTCATCTTTTGTATGAAGAAACAGATAGTTTGCTTTCATTGTATGCTGTATAGAAATATAAAGTAGAAATACAGTCCTTGTTATTATTGTGTGATGTATTGTTGAGCTGCATGTTACAGCTCAATAGCTCCTATAATGTTTTTCATGTGTTTAGCAAATAACATACTCTGTAAAAACACTGTTGTGAAAAATGGTTTTATGCATTATCAATAAAAAAAAATATCTCATAGAACTTATCAAATAATCTGTACCAATCAATGAACATGAATTGCTTTACTGTGGGGCAGCAGTAGTGTAATGATCATGGAGATGAAGTGGACTATCAACACGTTCCTCTCACACAACCATCATCATTGTAACTGTGTCTTGTAAATAGCAGAACATTGTAACAGCTTAACATACATGTGTCATAGCTGAATTCCACATTTCCACATGCAAAATATATGATATATTAGGGCCATATATATATTTCTCATACATTTGTGAGGTTTTTTTCTTGGAAATGTGCAACCTTATTATATCAGAGAATATCCCATTTCTTCTTCTTGTAAATGTACGACTTTAATCTCAGAAATTCTTACTTTTAATTATTAATATTATTTCTGAAGTTTCTTTTTTTTTTTTTTTTTTTGTTCAATATTGTATGTATTCATTTTCATAAAACAAACAATAGCAACAAAACACACAACAGATTCGGACATGTGTTAAAAATAAGTAACCAAAATGAAAGAACAAGTGAATAAAATGGGAGCAACAAATAAACAGATACATCAGGATCCTTAAAATGTCTTAAATGTCTGGAATTGTAGGAGTTAAGGTATTAGATGTGATGTGAGCTGGGGCAGAGTGAATGAGTGTTATTATACTTGTTCAGTTTATGGTTTTTATCTTTACTATCATTATTCTGATTATGTTACATAACCAACCAATCAAATTATTAATCAAAGTAAAAAAACAATCAGCAGTTGGATCCTAGTTGCAGTCCTGTATAAATGACTTCAATGAACTCCATTTCAACCCACTACAACAGTAAATCCTGCTTTTGCATTATTATATGTCTCATAATGTATAACACTCATATGTGACGCTTTCCTGCATTGAGTACAACATGGTAATGCATACTATTACTGAAGTGGCATTAGGGTCTAAATACCAGTATACTAAATACTAAATACACCACCGTTTGCTGAGCAATGTTAATACAAGAATGTCTTCTTGTTATGACAGAGGACACAAATACATAAAGTTATCCATATATATTTGATAACATAAGTTAGTGTTGTGCTTATTATTATTGTATCAGAAATAAGTTTGTTGCATTGCCTATTCCTCACCTCTTTTTCAATGTCAATAAAACTCATAATTGTGTCTACAGGAGTCTAATTTGTTGTATTCTTTTGCAGCAGCAAAACTTCTTTGCTTAACACCTCTTTTCCTTAAAGAGTTGTTAAAAAGGTCTAAAAGTCATTACATTTGTAGTTAGTTTAAAAATGTGCAGATACTCTGTAAATGCAAAGCAACACAATAAAGTAGTAGTGCTGCAGCATATGAATGTACTTTGTAAAAGACATAGAAGTTTTCTTGTAGTGTAGCGCATGTTGTTTAGTCGTCACTTCTCATCATATTAGATTTTAGAGCATTTCTCAGCAGATTATAAACACACATTAAAACTGTCTCGTCTGTTTGTCTCCTGACTGCCATACAGCAGTAAAAGAATGAAAATAAGATGAAATAACATTTTGAGTTGCCAGTTATACCAGATGCTTTGGCTATACGCTGAGTCCTCATCCAGGTAGGCAAGGAACGACCTCATCCCAGATAGATAGAACATTTCTGAATCGAGTGAGCTCTCAAAAACCTAAGTCTGTCTATTTGTGTGACTGAAATCATGTCGGCCGTCCGTGTTTGAAAAGAAGGAGGAGAGGTTGATTTTCTTTCCAACAAAATGAGTTTTTTGGCAACAATCACTCCCAGAATGAAAGTCTGCTGTATAGCAGTCAGGAGGCATACAGTGGATTGCAAGCAGCCAAATGTGTTGAGTTTGAGTCATTAGTTTCTCTCTCTCTCTCTAAAGTCGAATATTATGAGAATTGATAGCTAAAAAACATATTCTACACTACAAGAAACCTACTATATATGTTCATATACTGCAGCACTTTGTACTTCATTGTGTTGGTTTTCATGTCTATGCCTGGGGCCAGTGTTATGTTTACCCAAAATGTTATAGGTAATGTAGAGTAGATTCAAGACTGGGGTGGAAGAAATCACATCCAGATGATACAGAATAAACAAACTGCTAATTCCATTCCATGCAGTTGAATCTGTGCGTTTCAGCAACCAGCCATTGTTATACTGCTCTTCTACATCATTAGTATAATAGGTGATTATAAAGCAGGACTGATGCATTAGTATATCTGCAGTGTGAGGTTAAGTGCCTTGCTTAAGGGCACTTCATTAGTGAAGGTGAGTGTTGGGCTTCTATCCCAGTGTTTAACTTTTAAAGTGGTTTGTGTTTTAACTTTCCTCATAAAAGTGAGAAAAACATTATGGGATAGAAGTCCTTCCAGCCTTAAGCATACACACACACACACACACACACACACACACACGCACACACACACACACACACACACTCCATCAGGATGTACAAACCCAGACCATCAGTTGAGATTGTCTAATTCAAGTTGGCAGATAGGAGTCTGGATGAGAGCAACGAGTAATCAAGGAGACAGACAAGGGAGAGAGTGAGGAGAGAGAGAGAGAGAGAGAGAGAGAGAGAGAGAGAGAGAGAGAGAGAGAGAGAGAGAGAGAGAGAGAGAGAGAGAGAGAGAGAGAGAGAGAGAGAGAGAGAGAGAGAGAGAGAGAGAGAGAGGGCAAACTATAAAACATGAAAGTAGAGAAAGGAAGAGATTTAACTCGAGTCGGATTTGAGAGACAGAAGAGAGAGGGATGAAACAGAATTAGAATCACTTAATTTACCAAAAACTAAAACAACCGTGCAGCAGTGTGTGTATTTGTGTGTGTGTGTATTTGTGTGTGGGTTGTGTAACTGGTATAGATATTCAGCAACAACTTCACACTATTTGACTGTTATCAGTCTATTGAATAGACATCATCATCATCACACATCAGTCCCAAATATATAGGCTAGTAGGGCCCAAGTTAACTATCCTTACTAGAATCAGGAGGCTGTTATCAGCCATTTATTTGAGTGAGCCAGTGTTGATGGAGCCCAGGAGGCACAGAAGGCCTGTTATCAGACATGTGCTGTCATGTGAACATTTAAGTTAAGATAGTTTAATGCATCAAAATGCAGTGAGAAATGTGCATTTTATTTTCATAATCTTCATATATAGCCTTCACTTCAGTGACTGGAGTCACAAGAACTATCTCCTACTGAACACCTCAAAGACTAAGGAAATGATCATAGATTTCCGCAGGTTCAAGCCCCCTCTTCAGCCAGTGAATACTTGTAGGGTGGACATCGAGGTGGTGCCAAGTTATAAGTATCTAGGTATATACCTGAATAATAAGTTGGACTGGTCCCTAAACACAGACGCTATCTACAAAAAGGGGCAGAGCCACCTCTTTTTCTTAAGGAAGCTCAGATCTTTTGACATCTGTAGTAAGATGCTGCAGATGTTTTATCAGTCTGTGGTGGTGTGTTGTTTTATGCTGCAGTCTGCTGGGGAGGCAGCATCAGACACAGAGATGCATGGCGGTTGGACAAACTAGTCAAAAGAGCTGGCTGTGTGATTGGAGCCAGGTTGGACACACTGGAGGAGGTGGTGGAGAGATGCACTGTGAAGATGTTCGAGGCCATCTTGAATTACCCGGATCATCCGCTACACAACACCTTTATGGACCAAAAAAGCAGCAGTGGACGGCTCCTCTCTCTCCGTTGCAGGACGGAGAGATTTAAAAGATCCTTCGCTCCTACAGCCATCAGGCTGTCTCATTCTTCAATTATTTACAGAAGAGCTAACAGACTAATTGAATTTCCCCTCGGGGATAAATAAAGTAATTTTGAATTTGAATTTTGAATTTTGAATAATGTACAGTATATGCATATGTAATGTTGAGTTGAGTTTGTTAGTTATTATGAAGATCTTTTAGAGCTGGATGACGTGATTCATAGAGGATAAGATGTGTATGTGTTTGTTTAGTCTTTTGTTTTCAACTTCTTTTATTATATTGTAATTGTTGGAACCAAAATTATAATTTGATCATTTGATGAATAAGGTTTTTTTCTTTTTAACTAAACCAGGGGATTCACAGTCATTGTATTTAGTTAAATGAAGTGTAGGGTGGACACTTGACAATCAGCTGACTGTCAGAGGAAGTGTCAGACTCAACCAACCAGCTGATCATGGTGCTAACTAATTGCAGGGGCCTGTTTCAGGAAGCAGGTTTAACTAACTCTGAGTTAAAACCTTAACTCTAGGTTGACCGACTCTGAGCTGTCAAACTCTGAGTTTTCGGTTTCAGAACAGGTGATAACAGTTAGTTCAATCAACTCTGAGTCAAAGTAACTCTGAGTGAAGCTCGTGCATGAGGAGATACCAAGCCCTCATCAATGGAGCACAGATAACATGATTCACCATGACAACAGGAGAAAGTGCTCAGTCTCCCCATTGGAGTTAGAAAAATTAATGAATGCATGCAGATGATGAGTATATACTTAAGAAAAAAAGAAATACAGTAGCAGCAGCAAAACAACATGAGCTGACGTGGAAGAAAATTAACAACCGAGTCAATGTGTGAGTATTAATGAAAAAAAGTTTTGTCTCGAGTGTTCCACTTATTCAACATTTATATTCTGTGTATGTGTTTGTGCGTGGCACATTTAATATTCATGCAAACCCCAACAGGTACAAAACGCCTACTGGGCAGCAACTGAATATGAAATATATAAAAATCTAGCTCAAACAAGTCAGGTATAATTGTATTACAAGCTATTGTGATGTTGTTTAGCCTGCCCTCATTAAACAACATTCAGAGGCTACATTCAACATGTGATATATTTCAGTAGTTAGTGAAATCTTTTAAGCAAAAAAGAAAGTCAATTTTTCTGCCATCCCAACACTGCCAGTATTTAATATTGTATATTTGAAAGCAACACCTAAATGCCTTTATACACACAACACTACCAAAGTGTAAACGTTTCAGTGCAAGGGTCAAATTTAGTTTTTTTTTAAAGATTTGTGTTTGGGCACTTTCACCTTAATTTAACATTAGCTGGTATAGAGGCCGACAGGAAACAGGGAGAGAGAAAGAGGGGAAAGACCTGCAGGAATCGCAGGTCCTCGCTGGAATCGAACCAGGGACACTGTCATTATGACGCATGCCCAGTAACCACTTGGCTATCAACTTTCAAGTTTACGTGTCTGACAGCCTGACAGACGGTTGCCTTGGTAACATGCCATTGGCAAAGTAAAATACAAAGTGCAACACTTGCTCTGAACTGAGAGCATGTCCACGATGTGTCGTACAGACGATGCGAGGGCTGAGAATATTGTTCAGATAAAATGATCGATTGTACAGAAAAACGGAAACACTCAAACAGAACATCATCAGAGAATGATAAAACATCCCAGCGGGGTCTGATCACCCTCTGACGGAGATTTCTGCTTCGTATTTGTGCTTCAATATAAACTCACTCTTTAAGAAATGTCTGACAGCTTCTTCAGTCTGCAGGCTTCAGTAAAAAGGAAGAGAAACTCAGGGTTAGTTGAAGAAAACCTGCCAGCGAGCAGGTTATGTTCACGGAGTATGTTGCCAGGGTAATTGACTCGGAGTTAAGCTGAACTGGCTTTGTGAAACCGAAAAAACAGAGTTTCCCTCATCTCAGGGTTAACTAACTCAGAGTTTTCACTGAACCTGCTTTCTGAAACGGGCCCGGGGACAGGTAGTATCAGCTGGTATGTGAGGAGCTTTTGATTTTGTAGCCACAAAGGTTGTTGACTGCTGAAATTTGGCAACTCTGAGCTCATTTTTATGTCCCGTTAATTTGATGTGTGTGCTTCTCTTCAACCGGAAAGAAAATGTACTTTATAATGAAGAAAAACAACAGAGGTGTCGGTCAGGGCCCGGTAGTTTTGTAATATCATTTTGGTAGGTTTAGTTTTTGTGTCTAGTCTACTTCCCATTTTATTTTGGTGTGTTTTGTCTTGTGTAGCTTCCTTCCCTCCCTTCCCCTAATGTGATTCACCTGTGTCTGGTTTCACTCACCTGTTTCCTGTTTTGTAATCACCCCATGTCTATTTAGGTTTTGGTTTTCAGTTAAGTCATTGTCCAAGTCTCTGTGTGTTTCACCCGCTGTTATTTGCCTGTGTTCATTTGACCTGTGATTATCTGTTGAGTTTCTCCTGTGTTGGCTATTAAAGTTACTATTCTTCAGTTTAAGACTGAGCCTGCAGTGTTTGCATTTGGGTCCTACCACCTCCACTCGTGACAGAAGACTTGGACCAACTATGGACCCAGCAGACAAAGACCCATTGGGCACACGCCTGGCTCTGGGAGGGGTACGGTCCTGAAGAAAGGTCCTGGGTGTCGGCCAGCAACATTGTGGACCAGGATCTCATTACAGACGTTGCCATGGTGAATCATGTTATCTGTGTTCCATTGATAAAGGCTTAGTATCTCCTCATGCACGAGCTTCACTCAGTTACTTTGACTCAGAGTTGATTGAACTAACTGTTATCACCTGTTCTGAAACCCAAAAATTCAGTTAGTTAAACCTGCTTCCTGAAACAGGCCCCAGGAAGAATAGGTACAGCAAGGTTGTAGCTAATGGGGATCGTAATAAACTAAACAAAAAAATATAATGAGAAAATAATAACCTGGAAGGGTGTTTTATTGTGGGCAGACCTGGTGTGTTTTGTCTAAAGTATCTGAAATAAATATCTTTACTTTTTCTTTACATCGCTCATTTACAGACAGGTGATAAAAAAACCAGTACAGGTCTGAATGTTTGACCCCTACAGTGAGGAGATCTGGTGCCTCTGTTATGCTGTGGGGGTGGGTGGGGGGTGGGGGGGCAGGCATTGTGCACGCATTGTACACTCCATCCATAGTGCACGAGGACTCACTGAGTGCTTTGATGAGTATGAACATGATGTGAATCATATTATGACCTTCACAGTCACTGCTAACCTGCCGTCCTGAAGTATTTCCCCACAGTCTGTTCTCATGTTAAGCTTTTCTGATATCTGAAACACAACTCTCCTTATTAATTCAACAATACATGAGGTTAATGTTATTGCCATCAGGCTTCATAATGTTTTCTTCCATTATGAGAAATAAAGTGTCAGTTTTGAATAGCGGCAGTTTCTGCAATACCCATGGGCCTCAGCCAGCGTTGCTATGATGAAAAAGCCAGTGAGTTTTGCAAGGACCACACCACCAATGAGATTCTTTGACAAATTTATTAACAAGATTTTAATGAATCGTTTGTGCTCTTGATGCGGTGTAGGGAGGCCGTATGAAGGATCTGCTGCAGCTCCCGGGCAGCGAGGACCCCCAAAAACCTCCACCATAGATCTTAAGAATGGTGCGACGATGATGCGTGGAGAAAGTGCTGGTATAGCCCGGAATGATTAGGCGCTTGTCTGAATTCGGAGATGAAGAGAAGCTCTAAGAGGCATCGATAATGAAATAGTTATGGTGACGAGATAGGACGACATGTAGGTAACGTTAAACGTGTGAAAGGGGCGTTGATAATGACATGGTCGAAGTGACGAGATAGGACGACATGTAGGTTACGTTGAACGCGTGAAAGGGGCGTTGATAATGAAATGGTCGAAGTGACCAGGACAAATAGGTAGGTTGCGTTGAACGTATGAAAGGAGCTTTGATAATGATAAGGGGGTGGTCTCAGCTGGCCATTTGGCGGAGAACGATCATCCACCATGGAACCCTCAAAATTGGCTTGCATGGTTCTGTCTGCTGAAGTTGAGAGTGGCGCTTGGGGGCAATGACATCCCGGTGTCACTGCCCGGGAGAAATGAGCTGCAGGGATCAGTGTAGTCGAATATGGGAAAGTGCTGGCAGCCCTCAGTGCCAGAAGCCTTGACTAGAGCAGGCTGCTGTGGCAACTAAAGCCGGATGTCTCCGATAAAAGCTGCCTGCTGTCGAACTAGGTGAGGAGCCAAGGTTGGATTGAGTAAACGGCGGGGTCGCTGACATCAAACATCCTGGCCGAATTGAAGTGGTGCAGATGGAGTGAAAAACGGCATCCTGGTGCCAATGTTCTGGTCTAAGCAAAGTGCTGTGATTGGAGTGAGGAGACGGTGCCCGATGTTCCCGTTGGAACGAAGTGCTGTGGTTGGACAGATAAACAGCATGAGTTGCAGGCATCCCGGAGCCTGATGTCTATGACTAAGCGAAGCGCTGCTGTTGGATTTAAGGAAACAGCATGGGTAGCTGGCATCGTGGTACCCGTTGTCCGTGTCTAAGCGAAGTGCTGCTGTTGGATTTAAGGAAACAGCATGGGTCGCAAGCATCCCGGTGCCTGATGTCCCTGTCTAAGCAAGGCGTTGCGCTGCGGTTGGAGTGAGGAAACGGGGTGGGTCGCTGGCATCCTGGACCTGATGTCTCTGTCTAAGCGAAACGCTGAGTTCTGAGTGAGGAAACAGCATTGATCGCTGGCATCCTGGACCCGATGTCTATGACTAAGCCAAATGCTGCGGCTGGAGTAAGGAAACGGCATGGGTTGCAGGCATCCCGGTGCCTGATGTCCCTGTCTAAGCGAAGTGCTGCGGTTGTAGTGAGGAAACGGCATGGGTCGCAGGCATCCCAGTGCCTCATGTCCCTGTCTAAGAGAAGAGCTGTGGTTGGAGTGAGGAAACCACATGGTTCGCAGGCATCCCGGTGCCTGATGTCCATGACTAAGCAATCGCTGCGGTTGGAGTGAGGAAATGGCAGGGGTTGCTGCCATCGTGGTGCCCGATGTCCCTGACTAAGTGAAATGCTGCGCCTGGAGTAAGGAAACCGCATGGGTCGCTGGCATCCCGGTGCCTGATGTCCTTGTCCAAGCGAAACACTGCCGTTGTAGTGGGAAACGGCATGGGTCGCAGGCATCCCGGTGCCTGATGTGATTTGTGATAAGTTGTGTTAGTAGCTTGTGATCCAGTGCTTTTAACGTGGGCGATACGGAGTGATTTCGGTTAGTATTTGTGTGTTAGTAACGTGCGACACGATGCGTTTAATGGCAGATGATGCTTAAATGACCATTGACTAGATGTACTAATAACGTGCAATCCGGTGTTTGTAATGTGCAAGTGCGTGTAACAGTGTGCAATGGCAAATAGACGTTAGAGTAGCTGCAGGAGAAGCTTGCAGCTGGTAAATGGAAAAAGACAATGTGGAAGTGACTTTAAATTAATTATGAATTCTTTACTACAAAGTAGTGGAGATGGAAAATGTATGATGCAGAACTGATGTCTCGTGCCGTTGGTATAAATATTGAGAAGTCTGAGTAGAATGAGTAGCGCAACACTACCTGGCCCCCACCAGGGGGGGCTGTGGCCGTGGGGCTACGGGGCTCTGTGACGTCATGCGTGCCCATCCAGGCGGTGATTGGCTTTGGTGAAAACCCGGAAGCTGGAAGACCCGGTGGCTGTTGTTGCCGCTGAGTAAACAATGAAGCTTTAGTTTAATGTGGCTGAGGTTGATAGGGAATGCATCCTATACATGAACACTGTTGCTAGGCAACTATCAACCAATTCACCATGTTTCTTTTTTTTAATCTGCATTTTATTGTTCAGGAATTGGAAAACTATAGCTAAAGTAACTAATGCTAGCTGACACATTAAAGTAGAAAACAAAAAAGAAATAACTTCAATAAGCGAACAGTGAACCTCATTTGAAGAGAAAGAAGACACTTTGGTATAACTACACAATATACAACCTCACCAACCGTGTGTTAAAATGTAGTCAATAAATCACTGATGTTATTTTTGTTTTCTACTGTATTAACGAAACCCCCAAGAAAAGCGCCAGGCTTTGAAGTCAAATTGACATAATGGCCAAACTGTGTAATTACAACATCAGGTGATGCTATTTTGCCCCAAAAATACTTTCCCCCATAGATTTACATTGTGAAAGTGATGGCTGTAAATCAGCTGATACATTTTTCAGAGCATCACAAAGCCGACAAAATGACTTGTTTCATTATCAGAATTTGATCTGTTTGGTCCAATCACATTCAGAAAGTCCAGAAGAAACACATGATTAGATTGTTTCATCCCCACGCTGGAGCGCTAAACTGGAGGTAGCCAGCTTGGCCAGCTGAAGTCACTAGCTCTATGAGCCCAGTGATGCAGAAGCAATACATCCATCTTAATATGTATTCTGGTAACCTTTGCTGTTGGTCCCATAGTAACGATACATCTGAATGCAAGGATACAGTTTGAGCAGAAACCGAGCAGATCAGGCAGGAGCTGTTTGTGTGTGAGAAAGCATTACAAGATCTGAACATGAAATCAATAAATCACGCTCTCAAATTGAAAGACCACGGTGTTGAGTAAAGATAGGAAAAATACCACATAGTTTATCAAGTGTTGGATTCAGCCTCAAAATTATTACTTCATTCAGCCTTCATAGATGGTTATCACTTTATATCAAAATCAATCCTGCTTAATGAGACTGATTAGAATCTGGCTTTGTAAGATGAAATATTAAATGTCATTTTATCGATGGAAGGAATGATTTCCTAAATTATGTCATGTCTTTTCTTTGTACAGTGGACCTAAGTGCTTCTAGATAACAGTTAATATTGCTGCCTCTCAGCTCCTCAATGTGTATTTCTGTAATTCGTGTTAGTTATTTGTTCTTCATGTAGAAATTAACTAACAGCAACAAAGCTCCTGAGCTTGACTGAGCTGTATTTGTATTTGCTACTTGATGTCCTCATTAATCAGGCGTGTCCCAGTCCAGTATGCTCTGATAAACCTCCACATGCTGCGACCTGTACAGGCTCTTGGGCTCTGTGGCAGTTACAGAAATAATGTCACACAATGAGCACACAATTACTTACAAGTCCTGCAAGAGGTGATACTAGGAGAGACCCAGTTTCCACTTTGGTCTCCTAAGAATTACATTAATACAATACTATACTATATCATTTGTTTCTCCAATTACATTTCAATGGATTATGTGTACTGGCACATATTTTGTTATTCAAGAGAGCAGGATTCACATGTAGAGTCCTGTGTGTGGTTAGATTTAGGCACTTTGGTTAAGTTTAGTTACAGATTGTGTTATTCAACTGGTACTTCAAGTTATTGTTGATTTTTTTAAGTATTAAAAAAGGACACAATCTTTCCCCAATCTTAATTGAGGGCTTTGAGTTAATTAAACATAACCATTAAAAAGTTAAATCACACTTGCAAAGAGTGAATATTGTAGGAAACCAAATGAACCAAACTGACTGACTGATTTTGAGATATATTTAATATAAATATGTGTATATTTTATATAGATATATTCAGTACCAATGCAGTATTTTGCATCTTTATGTTGATTTAAAATAATATAAGCTCTGTGAGCTTCTTTCTTGCTGGTGCAAGTATGTAAACCAAGCTGGCGCTGCCACAGCTTGAAGCAGAAGCCAATGTGGAAGTACCTTAAAATAGAATACCACCAACGGCTGCTACATGCTCCAACTGACTCCCATTCAAAAATCCTCAATCTCTCTAGAAATACTAAGTTAAACATTTTCACGGTCTCAATTTCTAAACTCAGACCCTCTAATAAGTGTGATTAATAGTAAATGGACTGTACTTATAGCACTTTTCTAGTGTTTTGACCACTCAAAGCTCTTTTACACTACATGTCACATTCACCCATTCACACACAGGGTACCACACAGGGTACCAACCTGCTCATCAGGAGGAAAACTAACATCCATGCACATTCACACACCGTTGGCACAGCGAGGAGCAATTTGGGATTCAGTATCTTGCCCAAGGACACATGGACATGTGGACTAGAGGACCAGCAAGCTACTGGAAACACTTAGCTTCGGTCTGAGGTAGCGGTAGCACTCCTTATTTAGAAGCTTCTGGCTCCAAATGAAAAAGATGGCACCAACCATAAACTACAACTCTGGGTTTCAAACAGGCTCCAATACAAACCAATGGGTGTCACAAGGCTGGATTAGAGGCCCCTGGGCATTGAAACTCATGCTAGTTGATAATTGTTTATACAAACTAGCCATATTACATTGTGGCCTGCTAACCAATCATTACTTGACCAGCTTTCAAATTGACAAATAAAACAGTCAAACAGACTTAATTTTATTCCAATTGGATATCGCTACTGTCAGATGGACACCTTGTAACTCCATATTTTGTTTTGGACATACTAGGTTTCCAAGAGTGAATAACTATCAATATGGGTCAAACCTTGTGTCATACTGTATTTATTTAAATCCTGATCAGGAAGGACCCCTTTCTGTACTACATCCATCTTTATGTACAGTCTATGATTCTATGATATGATTCTAGGAGACAGGGTGGTCTTTAGAGAAGAGCTGATTATAATAAACCCAGCATTAGCCTGTTTATAACTACATACCATATCAGCACCATGTCATGTAAATTAAAATACATACAGTACCAGTCAACATTTTGGAAACACTTTCCCATCAACTTGAATGAGAAAGTGTGTCCAGACTTTTGACTGGTACTATAGCATTGCACTGAAGCAGCACAGCATACAGTGTGCTTGCAGCTGATGATATGAAGGCAGGGTGAGGAGAAGACATTAGAGAGTGAATGGAGAAAAACAGAGAGGCAGAGCGGTGGAGAGAAAATAGACGTGGTGAGATGAAGAGAAAGACGCCTGAGGGGAAATGGGAACGATAGGGAAGAAAAAAGGCTTTAAGAGAATGAAGGCTGAAGAAATGGAAAGGACAGGAGAGGTGGGGGGAGGGGGAGGGGGGGGTCTGAGATAAAGAGTGAGCGAGGGTAGAGATGGACAGAGAGACAATATGAAAGAGCAGTGCAAGGGGGAAGAGTAGGGGGGTTGCTGGGGGAGGGAGGGGAGTGAAGTGAAAGGGAGAAAGTAAAGAGGAGGAGAGAGATGAGAGGAGCGAGTGAGGTGGAGGAT
Source organism: Scomber scombrus (assembly GCF_963691925.1). Lineage (NCBI taxonomy): Eukaryota > Metazoa > Chordata > Actinopteri > Scombriformes > Scombridae > Scomber > Scomber scombrus. Next base: position 2,663,489 of record NC_084977.1, on the reverse strand, counting down.
GGAGGAGTGCAGTGATCAGTGCTGGGCTGCGACCCCACTTAGTGACCAGGCTGAAAGCTTTCCACTTCAGCAGCCTGCTGGCAGCACGCCGGCTACCACATACACTCACACACACACACACATTTTGTGACTGATGCTTACTTCAAATACAGTCACACACACACATACACCTTTTCACATCACAACACAGTTTAAAGCCGTGCTAGGCAAGATTTTTGTCGGATGAAATCCCAGCTTTCTTATCAGCCCGAATCACAACATCAGGCTCCATCCCATCCCCACTCACAGAGACAGCACACATCCCTCCTACACCCAAATGAAATCCTGCTATTGTAGCACGTTCCCAAAGCTGATGAGTCTATATCAAAAAGTGCCAGAACTGTGGCAGTTTTCTGATGTTACCTTTCAGGAGGTATGGTCATTGAAGTCTTTACAATTCTGTTAGCTCGCTGCCAGTTTGCCAGCATGCCAGCATGTGAAGCTGCTTTGTGGCACACTGCAAGCATTAGCTGGGTAAGGTGCAGTCCATCTCTTTCCATGTTTAGTCCTCGAATCCCTCAGCCAGCAGAGTTTATAACAGTTATTCTTCTAAATGAAAGCAGTGGATCTCACACAGATTAAGGTTGATATCATGAAGCGAATTCACTGCTGACTGATGCGCTCAGCATGAGGTTCTTAAAGTTGTTACTCTGTTAATATACATGTTGTAATTTTTATTAGAAAGTTATTTTGCATTTGTGTTTGCTTTGCTGCATATTTGATAAAGTACACTGGCCAGAAAGGCTCAGTCACACCAACATTAAAGGACAGGTTCACAATTCTTCAATTCTTTCTTAAAACAACAGTCAGCAGCTCAAATTAAAATTGCTGTAATTATTCCTCTTGCTAGAAGATCCCTTCATAATGCACCTAAAATTTTATTTTAAGTTGATCTGAAGCTTCAGCCGTCCAAATGAGTCAAATCAAGTCTTCTATGTTTCAACATTACAGTGTTTTTAGTGCCAAAGTCCATGGACACCTGACTGCTGGTTTAAGACACATTTAAAGAATTGTGAACATTTCCTTTAAGTGACATCATTCACTAACATGAAGTTAAACACCCGCCTGATTCAGCTGTGAAGCTCAGGCTGCTGAAACTGAATAGAAGCTTCACATCTACTTTTAAATGACTGTGTGGACACACTGTGGAGTTTCTCCTTCATCACTTCCATTGAAAGCAAATTTGAAAGAGATCTTTTATTAGTCAGTATGAACAAGAGGAATGATTACAGAGAGGACAACCTCTTTCACTGTTCATATGGACACCTGACTGTTGATTTAATACACAAAATTATGAACCCGTCCTTTAAAAGGGTCAGTGTCTGTGGCACGGTCAATTCATGTCAGTGAGATCACCACCAACTATTATGGGAGTGATGTAAATCTGTGAAAATCTATTGCATCAAGTCAAACATTGATGAACTTTGACATGCAAATTTGTGCCAATGACCAATAGCAAACAGTCTGCTCAGCAGTGACCATTTAGGGAGTAGAGAGCCACAGAGTTCAAAGTGTAGGAAGCTACTGTAGCTTACAGCTCTGTTGCTCTGTCCACTTCTATTTAACTCTCCTCTGCCAGAGTACAAACTGCTCCATAAAAGAATTATGTTTTTTTTAAAAGTAAGGACTCAAAAAACTATGAATACATATTTGGATATGAACAGATAATGTGCCAAGCTCTCTGAACTCATACAAACACACAACATACTGTATGTCACACCACTGCTTGTCAGAGTCATTTCCAATCACAATATTCAGATCTAACACACACAGCAGGCAGGATACTTTGCTGTGACACTATGTGGTGTGACCAGGGCATAACATGAGAGTCACAAACTAAAATACCTGCCCACTACAGTGCAGTTCTAGTCCAGCATGAGTACCTCTGACTTCATCATGCACTCCAGTAGTCACAGTTGGTATCAGGAAAAAGATTTTTTTAAAAACAGGAAAAAGAATCACCTCACATATTGTGCTGTATCTCAAATCTCACACTTCTGTACGTACACTTAACATTTTGAGTGCATAAGTGTGTTCACGCTGAGAAGTATGGAAAAATGTAGTGCACTGTAAAACGGTCAAAATGTTGAGTGTGGAACGGTCACCATCTTGGCTACTTAGCAGAAGTAGAGGGCCCACTTTTCGAGTATGTTGTAACTACGGTGAACATTGCCACATTATACAAATGTAAATTGTACATGTGTTTTTTGCACTAAGCACAACACATCACATTTAAGCCATCAGTAGGTTTATTAGGTTAAGTTAGCAGTCTGTAATCATTTGGTACTGCGAACGATAATGCAAATGCTAATGCTAGCTTGCTAACATTAGCTAATTGTCATTGTGATGCGGAACGGCCGTGTTTGATTTGAGACACTACCACTAACACTAACCTGTCAAAATGTGCACACTACTAAATAAGTAGCCTACATAGAGCCTGATTTACTAAGATCCCAAATAGTGGGTACTAAATTGCGTGCACAGTGCAATAGAGTGTGCGTTTTGTTTGCTTGCGTTTTGCGGGTGATCTACTAAGAATAACTGCGTAAATGAAAACAGGTGCAACAGGGTGGAGACAGCAGTATTTAAATGAGGGTTTTGTGTCTTTATGGAGAGTTTGGACGAGCAGAAAGCTGCAAGCGCAAAATGAAATGTGATCAGGTTCTAGTGGAAGAGGTTAACATATGTACACATGCAAACCTTTAGTAAATCAGGCCCATAGTGTACACAGTGTATTAAATCTACGTGTACTGACAGAGGTATTTGAGACATAGCAGTTGTCTTTTAAATGAATTTAGTTACACTTAAAAACTCCTGACAGGTTTTGGCATGAAACCTTCCTCAGTGCATGTGACAGCAGTGAGCTCTCCTTATAAAAGGACACATCATGTGATCAACGCTCAACAGAAAACAGTCTGACCTGTACACCTGAGAAGAGGTCCTCTACTTCCATCACCACCCAATAAAACCCAGCACCCACAACCACTAGTTCCACATTCATAACAGTATCGGAGAATTCATCTATCCAGAACATTTGTCTTAGAGACAGAAGTTTTAGGAGGTCTTTACCACTCGTCAATGACACCTCTTCAAACTGTTAAGAGAAGATGAGTCATGATTTGTTTCCATATAGTGTTTTTGGCCAGTAAAAGGATGCTTCATGTATTTACAGTCTGTTGTTATGGCACTGGGAACACTTGGCACACCTAGAGTAGCCTTTGACTGGCAGCCAACTGTGGCTTTCAGGCTTCTTTCGAAGCCTGTATGTAGCATCTATGATTGGAGCACATCTGAAAATACTTGATAGTGTTTGTGGTGGGGAAGCTGGTGAGGGATCATGTACTTTGGGATCTAGAGAGAAGATTTGCATCTGTTTAAACCTCCTGGTGAGGCTTGTCCCTTGCAGACAAATGAAGTGACTGGTGATGTCATCCGTTTCCAAGTAAACATTGCTGTGAGACAGACAGCAGAGCAGGGAAGAGGAGGAGGAGTAAGAGGGCAGATGGGATGAAATCTTGATGAGCTTTCCTCAAGTTCAGCCCCACAAGGCTAATAACAGAAATCATCAGGATATCCAACAATTCTGTTCCATAAGCTGTAATGAACATTACAGTCTCTACCGGAGCTTTGAATCTGTTAATAAAAAACCATCATGTCTCCATTTCAATGGACTCCCACATGCTCATTGGTTCCAGTCATTTATTTCATGTCTACAGAGTCTGTTCCTCTAGATCCAGCACATGTCCACCTGGGTTGCAATGCTTTTCCTTTGACACAAATCTATTCATCCCTCCTGTTGTCTTCCTGTCCACTGTGCAACTTTTGTCCCGCCTGGTCAAAATTGAGCCGGTCTGATTTGACTGTTCATGAAGCATAAGGTATAAATGATCACCCAATTCTGTTTTAGACCTTTTTTAGCCAACTTCATTCCAACTTACTACCACACGTTTTACACATATTTTTGGAATTTATACTCAATAGGCCTCATTTAAATGAAATTATACCTCCTTTTTGAGTTAATGCCTGTTGTCCTCCTGGGTCAAAATTGACCTGAGGACAACAGAAGAATCAGATTAAGATTGTTAACACTGATCTGATTGTTACCTCACCCATCTATCAACCTCCCTGCCTTTATATTGGCCAAATCCACAAATAAAAAACACAAATAGCTCATACCTGAAGGAGGGGGAAAGACATATTTGAAACTTGAATAAACAGATAAACAAATTAATTTTTTTTTTGATTAATGTGTAATTGCAAAAAGACTGACTACCCAAGCATAATGAGAAATAGTAATAAACCAGAAATGCAATAAAGTGTGCTTTATATGAAGTCTGCACAGCCCCAGCACAATGTTATTCAAGAGTAGTAAGAAAAGAAAAAGAAAAGCTCTTCACTGAAGTGACAAAAGCTTACTAGTTTCAGTCAAGTATTGAAGAGCACATGGAATTCAAGGGTGACTTACTGTACTGAAGGACGTTTTTAATCCTCACAGAGAGAGGCTGTAGGGCCGGCCGCCTTCCACCTCCACAGTACAGTAAAACTCCACTCCAGCAAAGTTGCAAAGGCCATAAAAGTGGCAGAGCTGTCTGGGCCAGACTCTGTGAAAGTGAGATCACTGCAAAAAAAGAACAGGAGCAAATTTAAAATGTGTTACTGTCTCACTTCAAACACTGTATAATGATGAACAGACCCAGAGTTTATGTATTTATAAAAGAGGGATAAAAATGTCTGTTTTATATGAGTGCTTAGATAGTTGTATGTGACTGTTACACATACCATTTAAACCATAATATAATAATAATAATATAATAATGCAATCATAAGAATCATGAATCAAATAACTATGTGTAATGTGCAACTTCACTTGTATAGCAATGAATCCATAAAGAATGATTAGGGTTTCATCATCTTTCAGCCCATGTTTAGGTTTCGCAACATTTGTGGGTTCAGTCTGTAATAAATACACTGTGCACTCAGCTCAGCAAACAGCAAACAAAGTACAAACCAGAGACTGGCTGGTGAACACAGTGAAGTATTTAGTAGCTAAAGAGACAGATGTTTTTCTCAGGAAGAGAAACCAAATGAAAGCCAAAAAGAGAGTCGATATATGACTCACATTTATCAGGAGGACACAAACAAAACTACTCCAAATCAATGCTACAAATTCCCTCCAGACTGGTTTTCAGAAATATAAAAAATAGTCTTTAAATAATAGATTGTGTCCAATAAAATTATACCCAGTGGTGGAAGAAGAATCCAGGTCTTTTACGTAAATAAAAGTACCAATACAGCAATACAACATACAGAAATACAACATTACAAGTAAAAGTCCTGAAAAATCCTAATGCAGTAAAAGTACTGCAGTACTATGAGTGATGTAGTATGCAGTATTACGGTAAAAGTACTGCAGTATTATGAGCGATGTAGTATGCAGTATTACGGTAAAAGTACTGCAGTATTATGAGCGACGTAGTATGCAGTATTACGGTAAAAGTACTGCAGTACTATGAGCGATGTAGTATGCAGTATTACGGTAAAAGTACTGCAGTACTATGAGCGATGTAGTATGCAGTATTACGGTAAAAGTACTGCAGTACTATGAGCGATGTAGTATGCAGTATTACGGTAAAAGTACTGCAGTATTATGAGCGATGTAGTATGCAGTATTACAGTAAAAGTACTGCAGTATTATGAGTGATGTAGTATGCAGTATTACAGTAAAAGTCCTGCAGTATTATGAGCGATGTAGTATGCAGTATTACAGTAAAAGTACTGCAGTATTATGAGTGATGTAGTATGCAGTATTACAGTAAAAGTACTGCAGTATTATGAGTGATGTAGTATGCAGTATTACAGTAAAAGTAGTGGTTTGGTCCTCTGACTGATATATTATTATTATGACATCATTAGATTATTAATAGTGAAGCATCAGTGTTAGAGCAGCATGTTACTGTTGTAGCTGCTGGAGGTGGAGCTAGTTTACACTACTTTATATACAGTTAGCTAGTTTAGTCCAGTGGTTCCCAACCTAGGGGTGGGGCCCCTCCAAAGGGTCAGCAGATAAATGTGAGGGGTGGTGAGATGATTAATGGTAGAGGAAAGAAGAAAAAAACTAAGTTCTGATAGTTGGACTTTTTCTCTAATCTTTGATTTTTGCTGAAATATTGGATCATTTGAACATTTATTGAAATGAAACCATGTGAGAAGTTTAGAGGGAAAAATCACTATTTGGTGGAGCTGTTAACAACTCATAGACATCTGAAATGTGAGCCTGACTACACACCGCTTTATGTAAGAAATATTTCTCTGTAGCCTGTGTGCTGGATGAGTGAATAGGTTTGCTGCCTTCAAGTGAATGGAGAACCAATGAATGCAGCTTTAAGTTGAACGATGGACTGTGGCTGACATGAGGAGTCCATGTTCATTAGCCCATCATTACATGCTGTGAAGTTGGATATATAACTTTAAAAAAAAGTCCCAGTATTGATTACCACCTTGGCTTTTATGTGAACAGTATTTACAAGTGTGAAACTGGTCATTCTGTAACTCCCATAAGACATGACTCAGCATTAGTCCAGCAGGCTTGATAATGTACTTTACACTGCATGATTCCATAGTTATTACAGATAAAGTGTGAGTGAACTTGATAAAGAATGTGCTCCCACTCTTCCTCAGTGAACCATCCATCTAAATCCTCTCCCCACTAAGTTTTAATCTCTAACAGCGGATTGAACAGACTGAATGATAAAGCAGGACAATCATCTTCTTTGTAAAGGGAAATGAGGGGTTCAAACAGGGGTGGAATGGAAGAAAAAACGGACTCTGCCGGACCCATAGAAACTCACCTGTATATACACTACCAGGCTATGTCACACTTTAGAAGAATGCAGGAGTGAAAAGAGATTTAATTTAAGAAATGAACTATAGTGGAAACTCATTTTAGTGATCACGGTCACATTGATCAACTAATATATGGATCATTTGGGTATTTTTATACATATGACAACATTTTTCTTAAACTTTACTCCCATGACACATGGATAATATTACCATTATTGCCTCGAGGTAACCTGTCTGCTTCTGGCCGGTTACCTGAGGCTGCTGCTGTGTGCACATTGAACTCATGACGGGAAAAAGAAAGTCATTTTCTCTCAATGAAAAACTTCTTGAAGCTGATGATAAACTGCCAGAAACAAGCCAATGAGTCTGTTTCATTACTTTATATTCATGTAATAAATATACAAATGTCAATTAGATGGTAATCTGTATGAGAAATGAAAAAAAAAGAATTTAGTGGTTATAATAATTAATTGAATTACTGTAAGCAGTTCACACTGTATAATCATTAGTACAACATTACATGATATAGAAACCCCTGTACAATGTAATTACTGATAAAGATCTAGTTGTGTAATGGTTCAGATTAGGATCGTTTTATAAGTGTAATTGATGAAGTTGGGAGGGGGATAAAATATCACCATCACCACAACCTCTTAGTGCAGCCTCAAAAATCACCATGTAACTGAGTCAACACAACTTGGTAAGTAAGGTTTGTATTTACTGCTGTTCCATTAGCATTGTATTATTTCCATGTTGCATTCTCTTTATACACAGACAGTGCAGCAGTTTACACAGCAGACAAACTTCATTTCGGTGGTTTTCATCCTTCACTGAATCCTTCTGTAACATAGTTCTGTTAGCTTTGACTTAAATATGGGCCAAAGGGCGCGCAGGTGGTCGAGTGGTTAGAGCGCATGCCACATACGCAGCCAACCCCGGTTCGAATCCCAGCCAGAGGTCCTTTGCTGCATGTCACCCCCCCCTCTCTCTCCCATGTTTCCTGTCTGTCAACTTCTGAATAAAGGTGTCTATGCCGAAAAAAAACTATATAAAAAAAATAATATTAAAAAAAAATAAAATAAATATGGGCCAAAGGAGCCAACTGAACCAAACTTAGTTGGCTAGGGAGAAGGAGACAAACAAGAGGGTCACCCTGAACTGTCACCCAGAACCACTTTGGGCCATGCAGCCTGATCGACTCAGCCAATCTCCACAGCACAGCACAGCTCTCTCTCTCTCTCTCTTTCTTTCTCTATGTTGTGTTTAAGTGTTATTTTTCTATCATCGGTTTTTTTGCAGTGCACCTGATGACCATGCAGCCCTACAGTTCGACTATCAATCTGTTTTTGTGTGTCATAAATGTGATCGCATCATCTCTGTAATGCTAACACTGAAAGTTCTTCAACAAACAGCAGGGTTACCTGAGGATCTGAACAAATCAATGTTGCCCTTTGCACAGCAATGTATCATTATCACTCATACACGAGTCTTTCATCAGATCTCGTTCACTGACCACAGTAAGCAGTTCAGGTGAACATGCAATTTAAACCTGATTCATTCTGCTGCATTTTTTTCAAATGATGTGTAAATTCATTCTTAAGAGCCTCACAGTAGCTGTTGTCTATTTTGATTCCAGTTCTATGAAGTCATTGTTAAAACTGTTTCTCCCAACCGGCAACACTACTGAATAAAATGATGACAACGGTATGACTATAGTGGCCTGCCAGGTTAGCATTATAATGCGAATGTAAACCAAATGGAGTCTCCTTATAACTGCATTATGAGTCATTTCCTCTCAATACAATACTCACATGCCTGTACTGAAAGGTTATTATTGGTCACCTGCTTTAACCCTCCTGTCGTCCTCCCGGGTCAAATTGACCCCATCTCTTTGACTGTTCCTTCTTTCCTCCCTTCCTTCCTTCCTCTTTCTTTAATTTTTCCTTCGTTCTTCCCCTCCTCCCCTCTTTCTTTGCTCCCTCCTCCTTCCATACTTCTTTCCTCACTTCCTTCCATCCTTCCTTGCTTCCTTCCTTCCTTCCATCCTTCCTTGCTTGCTTCCTACCTTCCTTCGTTACTCCTTTCCTTCCTTCCTTCCTTCCTTCCTTCCTTCCTTCCTTCCTTCCTTCCTTCCTTCCTTCTTTCCTTACTCCCTCCCTCCCTCCTTCCTTCTTTCCTTCCTCCCTTCCTTCCCTTCTTCCTTCCTTCATCTTTTCCTCCTTACTCCTTTCTTTCCTTCCTCCTTTCCTTCCTCACTTCCTTCCTCTTTTCCTCCTTTCCTTCCTCCCTTCTTTCCTCCCTGCCTTCCTTCCTCCCTTCCTTCCATTAATATTTGTTCACACTATATGTTCAAATGTTCATAGTTCGCTACTTACGCTAAAATGAAAGGGAGAGCAATAGAAGAAAGACAAACTCTTGTTCTATTCTTCATTTCTAAACTTTAAGATCAGGCTTTAATGCAAATATTTGAGTCATTTCTATATTATTATGTAGTTATGTTAATTTGACTTGTGTACTCACATGTCTGGACTGTGAATGATCTCCCTAATAGGAATACAATTAAAAAGAATGGTTATTATTGGCCAATGTATTTACTCTTTCTATTCCTTCCATACTAACACTTCAGATGTTACATTCTTTTGTTTTTACATGTTCATATTTTGCCAGTTTTATACTATAGTTCTGAAAAAATGTCATTTTGACTGTATATTTGACAAATTAAAGTTAAATGACAAATAAACCAAATCTTGAACTCACAATCTGAAAACAGAAAACTGTTATCTCCCTGTGAGCATCTCTGACTTTCTAGTGAAGTCTTCATCTAGTAATAATTAATTAAAATTAAGATTTTTGAAAAGTGTGCCAGGTCCAGATGTGCCCTAATAAGCTTATTTTGACTAGTCTGAAGCATTTTTTGATGAGTCTTGAGACCAGACTGTGATGATAAATTGTCATTAAAATGCTTTATGCTCTCCTTTTGGAGCTGACTATAAAGCCACATCTAAATAATAAACACTTTTTGTGTACTTATTGTCTGACCAATCTCATTTGAAATTCTAGTTATTTTTTAGCTTGGGAAAACGACATCTGATTCCTTATGAAGACCCATACTGCAATATTTGGTCGTTAGTAGTAATTTAGTTAATAGTAACTTTATCAATGCAGAGCAAAGCATTGTCTGCATAAAAAGTGATCATGTTTTTAGAAATGAATCAATAGAATAGAAGAAGAAGAATGGCCCCAGGACAGTCCCCTGAGGCCCCCCATGAGTTCTGGTGTGGGTGATGGAGTGCTGAGGCTGAAGTCATATTTATTTAGCAGGAGGAAGGAGCATATTAACTGAATGTGATGTTAGACAGCGTGAATCATTCTGCTCTTTGATCTTGTTAAGTTTAATTAAGCATTGTGACAAGTGTGCTGCGTGCTCCACCAAAGATACACACAAACAAAGAATTTAGAATTTCAGCATGTAGCAGAGAAATGAGAGTTTTACAGTCGGAACAAGTCCCCCAAATGAAATGACAGAGCGCATAATTTGTCACTGTGACACACAAGCTTTCATCTGATCTGATGTTCTGATATCATTCCAAATCACCAGCCTCACTTCTGCTCTGTCAATAGCAATCACGCACGAAAACTCATCAAACATTTAAAAAAAATCATAGATATTAATGACTGTGTCTATGTAAATGTGGTCACAATGCACCCTGAATCCAAACCAATTTAAACAATGAGCTATCTCATCATTCTCAGCCATATTCAACTGTGTAAAACTGCTGAAATCAAAACTCAACAACACAGCAGCAACTTTTGACACAAGGTTACTTATATTTCTGATAATTGGCCCTCTATTAAATGGGTACATAGTCTCAAGGAACAGCTACAAGTATGGTCAGAATGAATAAAGCATATCTGAAATATCATATGACATACCACTGGTTTGTGTTGTTACCTGTATTAATGAGCGTTATCTCCATTCTGTCCACAATATGCTAATTATGTAGGCAGAGCTGGTAGACATTAATGGGTAGCAATGCAGTACGTCCTCTCAAGGGACCAATACAATGTACAAGGTAAGGGTCATGTGACACACAGAGTAATGTTGTCTTACCCCTTAGTATGTGTCAAGTGCCAAAAATGTTGGAGCCTACAACTCCCAAAATGCAACATATCATATTTATATTCATCCCTCCTGCCTTGCTCCTGCCAATGACTTTTTATCCATACCTCCAGGTTATAACATGGGATTGTTGTTAAGACATTGCTGTAATCATCTCATATTGGAAAAATTCAAAGCCACAGAAGACCTTAAAAAAACTGTTTCTACAGATGTAATACTCCACATGACAGGTCAACTGACTTTTATGTGTAAAATTGGTGAGGTTGCCCTTTAAGGAAATATGAGGATTAATCAGAGTATGAACAAAGTACAGAGTATGAACAAAGATCTCTTTTTATATGAGACGACACACTTCGCTATCAGTGAGAATCAAAGCAGACTGTATCAGACACGGCATGTTGGGGTATGTGGTCCAACAAAAGAAATCTATCACTGAGTTACATTATGGGAAGTGGTGTATCCACTGCTTTTGGATTCTACCCTTTAGTAACTTAAAACCAGTATATCTCACCTTCTACTTTTATTTTGACCGTTCTTTTAAAATCTGTCTCTGGGAAGTCCCCAAACATTATGAAACTGATATCAAATCACTGCACTGTCCATTTAAAGAGAAGTATTGCTTGATTGAAGGGTGTCTCTGCCTGTTAGAGGCAGCCTGGGTGGGTCTCAAACCTCTTCAGGTACCACCAGTTTTCCTTTCTGGAGTCTAAAGTGGGGTTTTCTGGTTCCGGTAATTGACAGTATCTCCTCTTGGCTTACTTTACATGCATGTTTTTCAATTTTGTATGGCAAAAATAAGCATGGGCCTTCTATATTTTTTTTATTATTTATAGTTGTATATATTTGTAATATGAGCCAACCATTAGCAAATCCTGAAAATCACTTAATTTGGAGGTCAGTTGATAGTGTATTCCTTCATGCAGTGATCTCAACAGATTTCTTCACTCTCAGTAAACGTCAGTGCTCCTGTTGTCCGTTAGAGGGCGGCACTGAGGCGCGGAGGGGCCGGCGTTAAGTCAGTCGCAGGCGGGTTGAAGTACCGCTGAGCCGGGCAGAGCAGACAGACACAGAGCAGGGCTGGTGGAGGGAGGAAGGCTTCCTCATGCCGCCGGGGTTTACCGGGAATTAAATATCTGCCGTCCAGCGCTACGTGAAGGACTCTGTCGGTTCTGGAAAGGAGGAATTTATAACTCAACAAAAATGCATCTTCTTGGAATTTGGATGCTGATGGCGACTCTGCAGGTAGGTTACAAAAATGATTTTTTTCCCCCCTTCCAATTTTGCACAGAGTCAGGTCCAGATTGGCGGATGCTGCGGTAGGCTTAGAGCAGAACAAACAGAGACTGATGCCCGTTAGAGGAGACAGAGAGGAGCGCTGCAGGGGAAGAGGAAGAGGAAGAGGAGGAGGACAATGAAATTATTATTGACTCTACATCTGCGCTGATTTTGTCCGCTTACATTGACTTTATGTTTTTTATTAGTAAATCTTTGCATTTGTCGACTACACCGGGCCGACAGTAGCAGGCTGTATTGACACACTGGCAGTTAAAAAACGCTGCTGATCTCAGACCTGCTCCCAGTCATTTATCAAACTAACAAGACTCAATGCGTGAGGAAGCTGATCGCTGCTCAGAGTTACACATGAAATGCTGCTGTGTGGAAGAGCCCGAGCTTAGAAATAACATTTAGGTGTTTGTGTGTGTGTGTGTGTGTACGTGTGTGTGTGGTTGAAAACACATCCATCCATCCATCCATCCCTGATGATCTGCTGCTGCTGTCGCCTCTTCCAGCATCTCATTGATGACACAATTCATGTTGCTTTCAGCTGAAATCAAATGGGTTGACTTTTGTTAGGCTGTAATCCAGTTAACACCCCCTCCCCCAAGCCGCCCCCCCCCACCCCCCCTTCATACAGCGTTCTGCTTTAATATCGCACTCAGCATATAAAGCGAGCTCCATTTAAAAAAAAAAAAAGATGGTAGTTTTATGTGTCCTCTTATAACCGGGCAGACGGTGATGGGACAAGGTTTAAAGACGTTTTATGGGTCGTGTCTGCTCCTCAATGAAACATCCAGCACCGCATCTATTAATACTGATCCCCCATCCCTCCTCATCCTAAACAAATCCACGTTAACGTTGAAGAAAACCTGCCTCTGTCATGTTGCTCTCACGCACTAACGTTTACATATTTTTGCCTTGCTGCCACTTGGGGAGAGTGGATCTCTGCCTGATGTGTTTATATTAAAGAAGACTATTACCATAACGGTTGAAATCGCATCATTTGGTTGTTAGACGTTAAAGCAAGAAGACCTGCCCTATTTTTAAACTGAGTTCAGACTGCTTGGTGTGTAAGGAATAGAGAGAGAGAGAGAGAGAGAGAGAGAGAGAGAGAGAGAGAGAGAGAGAGAGAGAGAGAGAGAGAGAGAGAGAAGAAAGCAGAAACAGTCCACACAGAGATGACAGACCATTTCCCATAAGTAAGAATATAACTTTTAAAGGAGCATACCGGCGTGTTTTATGGTCTATTTCATTTACTACAAACATGCAGCTTATATTACTGCTGGCAATGTTCCTGAATGTAGTCTACCATTCATTTACACATGTGTTTTAATACATTTCCAATCAGCAGCACAGTGAACATCATGGTTAGTAGAATTTCTTCACCGATATCAATTGACATCAATGGCTGCTTTAAAAGAAGAAAAACAATCCTTAAAGATTGGATGGAGTTTGGATTTAGTGAAGGCAGAAAAAGAGGGGATTCGCACCATGTGGGCAAATCAATAGCGAGGACAGTGCTGTGTCAAAGGGGTCAAAGGTCACCTCCTAAAATAAACCCACCGCCAATTCTTTACCTCCAAAACAGCAAGGTCTGCACTCTGGAGGGCTTACCTTTTAAATCCTCTCAAAAGACACTGATAGATTGGCTTTTGTTACTTTTTTCGCTTCATTTTGAAGCTTTTACAGATAGTGTTACCACATAGTGTGCTAGATGTGTGTCACTGGATGTCGGTTTAGAGATATATCAGTGTGAATATCAGGTGTGCTGATAAGATAAATGATTTAGTTATACGTAAACCCCGGACGGTTCACAAGCCTGGAGATAAATCAGTAAACATTAATGAGCAGAATATCGTTTACCTTTAACTGCTTTGTTCCCCAGAGCCTTTACTCACACAGTATCTCAGGAGGAAGAGATAGATATTGGAAGTTGAAGGTGTTTCATAAAGTGTAATTGTGAGTGCATCCCATGTCCGTTCATCTTTTATTCCCCAGAGGATCTGCTTGATGCGGAATTATTGCAAAAGATTTATGAATCCTTAAGATTTTACCGTATATTGGTGCAGGTTTCACTCGCTCTAAGCTCGCTGTGCCATTCGTAAAAAAGGTTAAAAGTTATAGACAAATCATTTGCTGACATCTGTAATTGGAAGATTCACAGCCAGGAGGTATAACTGACAACATGGATGCAAAAACAATAAAGCCCGACCGCTGATTGGAAAATGAGAATTTGACCCTACTTCATATCTTGAAAAGCCATCTGAGACAGACTTCTATGCACATGGACAGTTATTGAATCCACCAGCTGATTACAGTGAGAACTCAGTGAGTATAGAGGAGGTTGCTGTATGAATGTACCTTTTGTTTGGTGACCCAGTCTCTGCTCCTACAGATAACACATGTAATCAACAAAACAGATGAGGTCTGGTGAAATGAGCCGGACCACATGGAATAGAAGTCCAGGTGTGTGTTTTTGCTTTCCGTCTGCATCACGGATAATATTCTTATGTACGCCTTTTTTTAATTCCAGTGATGAATAACGTTATGTAAGACAGGTGTCCCATCTGAATACACTTACTAATGTATCATAAGCATGGTTGTAATGTATGATTCCATTTTTAAACAATATGATTAAATGTTCCAAACAACAGAAGAAGCAGCAGGATTCCAGCTCTGTGAGACTGAAATAATGAGCTGATTACAGAGATAAAAAAACAAGTTGATTAATCCTCTTGTCGTTTGACAGAAAATAAATTGGCAATAATCTTGACTGATTATTATTAAAAAAAAAGAAGAAATGTAGAAATATGAGTGAATCTTTTTATCACAGTTCATTGAATATCTTTGAGTTGTGGACGGTTAGACAGACCAAACAAGTTATTTCAAGATGTCTTCTTGGTGTGGGAAATTATAATGTACTATTTTCTGATATTTTATAGACAGTTAATGAAATAAACACATATATTAAACAAAGAAGACTCTTATCTGAGCCTGTAAACAGTGCATTAAGATCATTTTTCCACACATTTTGAGGACATAATAGGTTTTTAGCCAGTTAATGGATTAATCCAGGGGAGGCCGACCATGTGCTATGAAGTGATCATCACAGCGGGTGGGTTCCTCTGAGGAGTTCCTCCCCTCTGGCAGCTGTGATAATCAGTGGGTGGAGTTTTCAGTCAGAATGAAAATCTGTCAAACTGTTGGCTTTCAGTGGCACATGGCCGGCCGCCCCTGGATTAGCCAATCAACAGTCAATTGATCTCACAATCACGATGAATCGTTCCCGTCTTTTTGTCGGGACCTAAATGTGTCACCTTCAGCTTTGTGAGCTTGTTATGGGATTGTTCTGACATTCATTTGACGACTAAATGATCAATCAATGATTCAAAAATAATGAGAATAATCTTTAGTCACAGCCTGATAATAACATGTCAATCATCCTTTGTGCCGGTGCCACAGGTGCACAGCCATTGTTCAGCTCATCGTTCTTTCCTCAGCGGGCAACCTGTCTAACAGGTAGAAGTTAATCAATGAAATTCTCTAATGGTCTTCAGTGTAGGGTCGCGTGTGTGGAAATGACAGTTGATTCAGGGTCTAGTTCACAATGTGTCTTGATAGCTTTTTTTTTTGTTTGTGCCCTTTTGATCATCTCTTCTCTGTCAGTGCTAGTGGAGTCTTGTCTCCACCATGAAACAGGTGCAGCTGAATGATTCTTTAGGACATAACCCATCAGATTATCATGCATAAGAAGCCGATGCTGTTATTTGTCTGATTTATAGCATGTAAAGTCTAATAAAGAGGTCAGGTGAGGTGTGGAGGTTTACAGAGTGTCAGGGACCAAGCAGTAAGGCCTTACAACACAACATGTGTAAAGTCAAAAATATTCATTTATTCCAAACTTATTATTCACAACAATGACAAAAATAGGCAAGTTAAAGAAAAGCATAACTGACCTGGTTTATATACAAAGGCTAGCCCACACACACATACAAGGGGAGCAAGAATAAACAATGAACTCTATATCACAACCCAACCTTAATAGCAACACAGATTTCATTCAAGAAACTATTAACAACCAAACTAACTGTCAAACCATGAAAAATAAAAAAATAAAAAGTTCAAAAATGGATACAAAAAGGCCAGACCCCCCCCTCTGGCACCCCAGAGGGGAGGGGGGGAGATGTCATCTTTAGCGGCGCTGCTTCAGTTAAAATGAAGAAAATAAACATCATTTAATGCAAACAAAAGAAGTTACTGACAGAATGCTGAAATCAGTAAACAAACTGCTAATAATAAAGTGTTGTGCAGGCTGGTTGTGACATCGACTTTAACAGAAACATGACGTCATCCCCACACTTTTTCCTGAGAGGGTCATTGATAAAATCAAACAGAGTTCATCATATGTGAAAACCTATTGGTGAAGTCAGATTAGGGTTAGGGTTAGGGTCTGTCTCATGGTAACGTGTTGTCTGTTTTATAGCAACCAGATTAATGTTTATTAGCATACTAATCGCTAATCGCTAGTAAAGCGTTTTTGGAAGAAGAAGTCAAGAAGTTAATAGAAGTTACCTTTGTGTTCAGAAAGTAAACTCATCCAGTTTTATACCGTTTTAGGCCAAATACCAAAGAATGTGTTGCTTTGTTCATAGTTCCACTCCTTATTTTTGTGAGTCATGTGTGTTACAGTGAGCTATAGTTTGTTTCACTTCTACTTCTCCATGAACTCAGAAGCAACTTTTTTTGTTTTAAGGGCAATATAGTACAGTTCCAACTTGAACCTATACATTCATTACAACCTAAAATGATTGTTATTAAGGTCATTATTTGAAGATAGTGATTTTTTTACCAAACCGGGGTTTCGATGTGTTTAGCATCTATACCTATCGCTTTTTATTCTAATGAAAATGTAAGTATAATAAAGATAGTTATGCTACAGTCCAGCAATACATACAAACAACTGGATGAGAGATGATCCAGATGATCCAGATGTTGAGATTGCGGTGCTCATGTCCCTGCGTGAAATGTTTGTATGGTTAACAGTTGAAGTTGGTGTTGACACACGGTGCGGGCCCCCCGCAGAGGGTCACAGCAGGTGCCGAGCTTCACATCCATACAGAATGGAGTACCAGAAAACAGTTATCAAGCACTTTATCAGGCTGGATCATTATTTGTAGCTTTAGTGTCTCCATCACAAGTTTAGTCCTAGTTGAAAAAAGAGATCTTATCTTGTATGTGGAAAAAAGAGGACGGGTGATGTTGGACAGCCTCGTTGTCATTTTAACGATGTGAATATAATGATGTCATATTCTGTAATACTTGTCAAGACATCAGGATCTGAAGCAGGAAGTGTATGTATGTAATGTACAGTTTCATCTTTAATAAACTCGTTTTTTTTAAATAGCTGATTCATCTGCATGTTATTTCCTCAATCGGTCTAAAAACGGTGACATAGTGATATTTTCAAATGTCTCGTTAGTTTTGTCAGTAACTAATTACTGTGATTGGACACATTTTTGTGCTGGAATAGAATAGAACCAGCCCTCACATGACCTCTGGATCCTCCCTCCCTTCCCTCTTTCTTCTCCCCACTTCATTTTTTACCCGCCCTCTAAATGTCAGCAGTGAAGCCTGCGCAGCGTTAATGCAGAAACGCAGCATCGCACCAGACTCTCGCTATGTGTGTGTGTGTGTTTACTTCCTCCTTCCTTCTGCTAATAGGGCGAGAGATGAAAGCCAGCCCTGCTAAACCCCTCCCCCCACCTCTTCCAAACATGTCAGGATGGGCAGCGGAGACGTGAGGGGTTTAAAGTTTTTTTTTCTTCTTCTTTTTTTTTTTTTGGGTTAAGTGGAAGCAAATCACGGCACCCCTCTCTTTGGCTTCGCTGCTTTAATCACAGAAGAACACAGACTCACACACACACACACACACACACACACACACTCACACACACACACACACACACTACAGCAGATGCTTTCCTGCTGCACTGTGGAGCAGAGGAGTGGGAATATGTGTGTGTGTCTGTGTGTGTGTGTGTATATGTGGGACATGAGGTGGAGGGGAGGGGAGGGTGAGTGGTGGTCCGTGTTCAAACAACAGGAGAGACAAAAGTCTAGACGCTAATTATCATCAAAATTAATTGACCCAGTTGTCTCCTGCTCTTCATGGTGATTAATACTGGTCTCTTGGTTTAGACTGGTGTTGAACTGGATTTTATTTTCCCTCCTGACAGACATTCTTCTTCTGCTCCACTCTTAGGAGATAGGACCAAACCCAATTAAAAAAAAAAACGTGGAATTTAAATCATTGGTTTGTGTTAATTGCTTCTCTCCTCATTATTTCTTCGCCATGTTTACATTCAGCCTCAACAATGGCAGTGTGAATCCGCTCATATCGCCTCAGTCACATCTCAGCTGGTAGAAAAAAAAGAAGACTTTATGAATTGCAAACATGTTTTTTTATATTCTATACATTTCTCCACTTTACAAATGGAGTTCTGAATGTGATTCACCTCTCCTGTTTGAAGCAGAAACAAGCTTTTAAAAAAAAAAAAGGTTGCGAGGGCATCAAAACGCTTGTTGTCTAACATGAATGCAGATATCTGACTTTGTTTTTCTTTCTCTTTCATCTTCCTGTCTTTTTCCCCCCCCCCTCCTCTTTTCTTCCAGGCTGTTGTTCTGGGAGGAGACGCTGAGGGCTCGTCGAGCGAGCCGGGGTCGCTGCCATGCGTGAGGGGCTTCACACAGGAAGAATACATCATCCAAATGGACCAGGAGCTGGCAAAGGGACAGGCTGTCTTCAACGGTCAGTGTGCACAGGCACACACACACACACACACAACCACACACACACACAAACTTGACGCGAGGACAGCTCCAGTAATAATCCCCTGCTGTTGGGTGGGGGTTGTTTAAGAGTCCTGCTGATATTTGAACCATAATGGAGCTTGGAGAGGACTGACCTTTGCAGAGACTGAGTGTGGAGTGGGATTAGACTGATACACTGAGCCGATACTGTCCTCACTGTTAAGATAAATGCAGTCATGTCTACCATTGAAATACTGTGGATGGAGCACCACTGACTGCTCTACCAGGCTTCTTCTCATTGTTCTCTTGTTCTCCTGGATGGTTTAGATGTTGCATGGTGGTCCAAATGCTGGTTTATGGTGTTTTTTTCTAAATCTCTATTACTTCAACACACCAGAAAAGATGATGTTATATTGGTTGAAGCATTGTATTGAAATGTGAGGAGCTATTTTCATGAGTATGAAGAAGTAAACCAACTGTGGAGGACTTGTTGTTTTTTCTTATTGAGCTTTCTGTTGATCTGAATGCTTAATCTGCTTATTTTTTATTCAAAATTCAAACTCATGCTTGAGTGTGAGAAAAAGAAAAACATTCCATCTTGTAATGAAGTGTCTGGATTTGAAATTCACAGCGTATATAAGTGCAACAGGCCGTGCCTTGTACTCCGGCGGGAGGGGGGGTGTGTTCGTTAATTGCATGTCAGTCTGATCTATTCCACGCCCTGTTGCTTTATCTGTAAACTAAGAGATTGTTGTTCTCTTTGTTAATGCAAGACGGAGGAAGCCAGCGAGCCGTGAACAGATAATCTTGGCAACAAACCATCTGAAGAATAATGTGTGGAAGCATTTTAGATTTGACACAACAGATGGAAAAATCTTAGATAAAGGAAAAGGCTGTTTGCTGCCTTTCTTTTTTAACATTTTTTTTTAAATTAATTGCAACTTCCTTAACGTTACCATAACAACAAACCTGGAGTCACCTGTTAGGCAATCAAGAGAAACAGCATGAAAGATGGAATGAACAGAAACGCGCCAATTTCACAATGTAGGTGAACAAATTTGAATGAGTTCCATGTTTAATCTAATTTATTCCAACTTGATTTTCTGAAGTAAAAAAAGTGACAATTTTAATACACAATAATTCTGGTGCCAGATTAAAGAAATAATCCACCTAAAATGATGGAATACTTTACCTAAAGCTATGAGAGATGTGGGCTCTGTGAACATTTCAGCTAAAAAAGCTAAAAACATATTTATTTAATCTAATTTTATTATTTATATGCTGTTTTATTGAATTATATTTTTTAAATATTTTTCTCTGAAAAGCATTTTTGAGCTACATCCCTTGTATGAAAGGTGCTCTATAAATAAAGTGTATTATAGTTATTATTATCTTCAGATATGGAGAAGTGCCACTGTGGTCATCTTCATGTCAGTTATCGAGGATTCCAATGTTGACACGTTAGTAATACAATGAGCATACAAAGAGACAATAGAGAAGAAGTTGATACTTTATTTGTTAGTTAGCAGCCACTGTTAGCTACTAGTCATACCATATATTCTGTTATGTAGTCTCACTTTAAAAAATAAATAAATAGAGCCATATAGGTCAAAGCCTAGTGTGTAGTAATATGTTAACATGGATTATACATCCTGCTGTTGTTTATTCAACGAACCACAATCAATCAGCGTGATATTTGTGTATGCTGTGTGTGTGTCAGAGGGGTCGGAGTGATCAGTATCATTGACCAGGCCTCAGGGTATCAGCAGCAGCCTGATCAATAAGCAGTGTATATTTATAGATGAGATGTATATTTGTAGGATGAGAGACAGACCTGCTTAACCTGAGTGCTGTTTATCGTCTGCTATGCTGTAGTAGTCTATTGTTTATATCCTCTAAAGTCTAAATGTCTATCTTTACTCCAGTGTTGTCACTAATAGTCCGACTTTACAGCAGGAACGTTGCCATGTCATTCTTTACGTCCAGCCTGAGAGAATAACTAATGTCCCATCGCTTGAGCCGTTCCCTAAGCGGTGGAGCGGTGATCAGCTCGACTCTGCTCGCCATGATGTGAGTGTGTTGCCATGGAAATGCGGTAACCACGGCAGCTCTACAGATTGCTGAAGCTAATAGCTAATAAAACTCTTAGAGCTAATGTGAAGGTTTTTTTACCAATACGTTTTCTACGTGTTTGTATTTGTAGAGATGTCTGTTAATATTCAATATCTCTTGCCTCTGCTTATTTTCAGACCTCTTGATGTCTGTGAATTAGTGGTCACTTGTGAGAGCGTTCTTTCTTCTAATAGGGGCGAATGGGAATCGTAGTCATTGTGTTTGAGCTCGCTGCAGCACCAAACACACATCATGTAGCTTCAGTCTGCTCAGATGAGGGATATGTTGAATGGAAGGTTGTCAGTTTTAGTCCTCCATTGTAAAAAATATCTCTCAACCTACAGAGAAGCTCTTCAGTTTGGTTGTACAGGGCAGCTCCCAGTGTGACCATGTATGTAACCCTGTATGAATATGAAGCAGGGTTTATGCTGTCAAGTTCCTCTGGAGAAATTAAGGTCAAAAAGTGACTTTCTCTCTGCTGGAATTAATCTGTTTTTGTTGTATTTTTTGTGTGATTTTATTCAGAAGGAATGTACGAAACAGAGCTGACCGGCCAAGTTTCTAACCACATCGAATGTGTATACACAAACAAAAGCAAGGACCAGGCAAAAATCCTACAATAACACATAGCTGAGATGGTGTGTGTGAGTGTGTGATCACTTTTGTGTGCTTCAGTGGACTTGTATGAGCCCTGCGAAGTGTAACAAGGCAACGGCGACTGAAGCTGACAGAGCGACTAGAGATACAAGGAGAAAGAGTGTTTCAGTGTGTTCGTCTGCAGCGGTGATGCTCATTGTGTATGTGTGTGTGTCTGTGTGAGTGTGTGCGTGAGGGTGAGGGGGCTAGGCGACAAATTGCAAGGCCGTGTTGTTTATTCAATGTAACAAATGCTAATTGCTAAATCATATGCAGTCAGGCTGCTAGAAACACCAAGAAATTATGTTGTCTGTCATTATTCATCCATCAGTCTGACTTCCTGTGTCTGACACTGCTCACCATTTATACTTTAATATGCACACACACACACACACACACAGAGAATGATTGTTTGCTCACTAAAATGAAGGCAATGGATGATGGAGAGATGAAGAAAATTTGTTAAATCTTTACCATTTACTTAAAACGTAGCTAAATTTATATATTTAATATTTAAAAGTCACATAAAATATCAATAGGCAATACAAAGTTAGTACAAAAAGTGTTATGATGAGATTACGTTAACGTTAACCTTTCCGTTAGCCTTTTAGTTGCAGTAGCATTAGCAGTGTTAGCCCTTTTAGTTGTCTCGTTAGCCTTAGTAACGCTAGTCTTTTGGTACAAATGTTTTTTTGGTCATGCTAGCCTTGACTTTAGCATTGTCATGTTAGCCGTTTTGCTCTCTTGCTAACAGTTAATGAAGTTAGCTTTAGAGTAGGGCTGAGCTATTAATCAAATATGATTTTCAGTTATGATACAAACTAAAAAATGATTGTGTGACATCAGTAGGCCTCTTTGTTTATTTTTTAACTTTTTATTTATTTATCAAATATTATCAACGTATTTTTGTCAAGTATTTTTGTATTGATTTTTCAGTTGAACTATATTTTAGGTTTAAGGAGATCCAGTAAAAAATGTGTTTTTAAAGTTCAATAAATGCATGATATTTCTAAAGCTTATGAGTAGCCGTGTTAAGTAATCATAATGCCAACATTGAGCAAAATAATCGTGAATATAATTTTTGCCATATTATCTCATAGTTTTTCAGTTCCATTAACCCTGTTAGACGTTTAGTTGTCCTGGTAGCATTACTGTACGTTCAGACCAAAAGCGTCAAAAGCGGACAGTATGCCAAATCCGCCCTGTCTGCCCTGCTAAAGTCGATTTTGTCGCTCTTTCGTTCTTGCTTCTCAATTTAAAGGGGCCGCACATCACTCGCATAAAAAGCCCGCAGTGCAACAACTGCTGTAGCACAGCTCATTCATTTACCAGTATCAACATGGATGAGAGAGAGATCGTTGCTTTTGGTGCTTTATACTGTAGGACTGATATGTTGATAAGTCTGCAGCCTGTGAGATGCAGCACAGAGCGCAGTGCCTTTACGCACAGCCTCACTATTTATTAAATCAGCTGATGACACCAGGCTGCTGCAGTATAACCACACACACCTCTACACTCATCAGACTGGTTGTAAAAAAGCAACTCGCATTGCTTGTCAAATGCACTGTTATAATAGCAATCTCTAAAGTGTCAGCACTTCTGGATGTTAGAGGGAATGGGAGATGACACTCACCACACTCATTAATAGATTAATACAGATGTTTTAACTACAGATGTGCATATACTTTTCTTGTTGATAAAATCACTAAGTGGCAGCGGAGCGTCTTTCCTCCAGAAGCAGACGTGGTTCTGAGACCCATTCTCCACAAAAAACACCATAAATTCAGTCTGTGCTGCATGTTTTGATGTCTCCTCCCGTCAGGTCACCGTGCATGCAGCGGCACCACACAGATAGGGCTGTCGGCATTGCGGACCGTCGGCGAAGCGAAACCTACTACAACTTCATTAAAAAAGTTAAGCTTCAAGCTGTCGCAACACATTAAATATTATACAGTACATTACAATATGCAAAGTGTATGCCGTATGCAAGGACGAATGAATGAACAAAACTGGCGGCAACTTTTATGGCGGGCAAAGCAAGCATTCAATATTTTCTCTCCTTTATTACAAACATATTACACATTTGATAGGAACCCAAGTTACGTGGGTTGTTTCGCTGGGACCCACTTGACCAAGGGACGTCAGCAGATCTAGACATTCCCATTGGTTATTGCATGGCTATCCGCTTTGTGCACTCTGGAGCGTCATAAAAAGTTAAAACATTTTTTACTGTTGACCCAAACTTCACTTAACATCTCCCGCTCTTAAATCTTAATGGACAGCTCTCTGCCAATCAGAAGTGAGTGTGTCCAGTAGTTACAGTATAAGTTAAATTATTAAACCAAGTTCAGAAAACTAGTTTTTAGCTCTACTTCTTTTGCTTTTTGGATGTTTTCAAATCTGCCTCACCATCATTTCACAGACACAGAGACTGGACTGGACTGGATGATGTGTTTTTGATAACCTCGCTGTGTTTTGTAGTGGGATGTAAGGGACTCATTGAGCTGTTTGAAGATCATTTGGGGGTGCGTGCATGGTGTCTTTGCTGGGTTACAATCTGATGGCTCTGGGCACTGTTAATTATTTAATTGGAGCAGAGGATGACTGAATTATTAATGAGAGGATGGAAGGAGAGACATAATTATTAACAGACATGCAGAGTGTCTGGGGGATGGGTTGTGAAGGAAAGGAGGTTAGAGGTGACATCAGCCTCTATCCCACTGATAAGACAGTAGCAGTAAACAGGAAGTAACAATGAAGCTTATATGAGTTAAATAAAGTTCATTGTTTGAAAAGCTGCTATTCTACAGTAATCCATCAAACATTTGGTCTAATTCTTATCTTTGGGGCCAGCTCAGTGTATTGCATTTCATAATTTTTTTATATTATTACAGATAAGATGTCAAACTGGGTATTTAATCTTAATACAGATTCCTCTTGATTCAGGTTAAAATGTTGCTAATTATAGATAGTAATTTACTTTAGCTTATTTTGCTAAATGAAAAATGGTTTAACTTGTGCTAAAATGTAGTTTCTTTTGCTAAGTGAAAAATGGTTTAGCTTCTGTTGCTAAAGTTTAGCTTCTTTTGCTAAGTGAAAAACGGTTTAGCTTCTTTTGCTAAAGTTTAGCTTCTTTTGCTAAGTGAAAAATGGTTTAGCTTCTGTTGCTAAAGTTTAGCTTCTTTTGCTAAGTGAAAAATGGTTTAGCTTCTGTTGCTAAAGCTTAGCTGCTTTTGCTCAATGAAAATGGTTTAGTCTCTTTTGCTAAAGTACATCTTAGCCTATTTTGCTAAACTTTAGCTTCTTTTGCTAAATGAAAAATAGTTTAGCTTCTTTTGCTAAATGAAAAATGGTTTAGTTCCTTTTGCTCAAGTACATTTTAGTTCTTTTGCTTAAAGGTAGGGTTGGTAATCCTGTTCAGAAGCACTTTTTGTTATACTGGGTGAAATGGTCTTTCTATTATCATAGGTATCAATACATTATGTCTTTCAATGTAAAAATAGTTTTGGTGTCAGCTCTAAAACGTAGCTATGGTCCTGACACTAACATTTACAATATTAGCATTATCAGCGTTGAACCTTCAACACTTACAGGAAACTGCCTAAAAGCAGTCGAGGCACAGTCACGTTTCTGTTTCTGTGAAACCAAAATAAATGTGGGAACGGAAAGTTGATTCAGCTGCTGTCAGTGTTTTAGTCAGTGGACATTCCCTCCTTATGTGTGTGTGTGTGTGTGTGTGTGTGTGTTTATAACTATGTCTGTTGAGAAGTAGATGTGGTGCTTTTTGGTTTGCTTTCATAGCCACGATGGAGGTGTGTGTGTGTGTGTGTGTATGTGGGACCTCATCCTGTTTGTCATCCTGAGTGTACGTGTGTGCTTCTGTATTTGCATTGGTGTGTGTTCCCATGTGTTTATCACTGCAGTGAGTTTTTTTTTTCTTCTCCAAATACAGTACAGTACGTGTGGGTGTGTGTGTGAACATTTGAGCTCCAACACTTGCTTTTGCTGTGTTTGCATGTGTGTATAGTGTCTGTGTGTGTGTGTGTGTGTGTGTATGAGTCAGGCTGAGGTCAGTTGCTATCCTGTACTTCCTGTGGAGTGTGGCAGGCCTGACTTCTCTGACCTTCCCATTTTCCCATCCATCCTTCCTATTAAAGCAGTGAGTGTTAGTCAGTGATACGGCCTCGTACAGCTGGCTGCTGGTCAGCGCTGCCGTACACAGCCGCGGAAAAACCCCCCAGCCCCTGAGCCAGTACACATTCATCTCTCCACATCCTCCCTCTAAACCCCCCCCCCCCCCCCCCCCCTCTCTTTCTCTCTCTCTCTCTCACTTTCTGGTTTCTTTCCCTTTCTTCTCCCATTTCTTTCTCTTCTCTTGTCATGCAGGGGATTACCCTACTTTATTCTAGCCTCATATATCACTGTCTCCCCTCAAAGCCGGATTCGGGAAGGGCGACCGTGATACAGAATGGGTGCTCTCTCTCTCTCTCTCTCTTTCCCCTCCTTCTCTTGCTCATTTGAATCAGTCCCACTCTTCTTTTTTTTCCCCCTCGCAATTGATTCCTTCTCGTGCCATTGTTTTTTTCTCTCTCTTAGGGGCTTGTTAACGTCTTAGCAACGGGATGCTCACCGCTTCCACCGCGTTTTCACTTCTGTCTCTAACATAACGTGATGTCTGTTACTTTCAACATGTAGTAGAAATGATTTTGTTTGTACTGATTCAAGTTGTAAATAATTCATTGAATTCTTAAAGATGTCAGTTGGCCTTTTCAACAAATCAGCTGCATGCATGAAAATATCTTAGAACTACCAATTTAGTGGTGAGCAGTATTAGAATTGGAATATATGCTTTATTAACTCTTTTCCTGCCATCGATGAGATTTTTGTCCTTGTGGGTCAAAAGCTTACACATATTTTTGGAAATTATGATCAATAGGCCTCATTTGTTAGTCTAGTAGCTATCTATCTATCTATCTATCTATCTATCTATCTATCTATCTATCTATCTATCTATCTATCTATCTATCTATCTATCTATCTATCTATCTATCTATCTATCTATCTATCTATCTTCTGTGTTTACATATTCATATAAGTGAAAATTCTGGAGCTTTCAAAATCAGTGAATTTTGTCAAAAATGTTGGCAGTGACTGACCACTTTAAAAAAAAATACAGTGGCGTTGAAAGAGTTAAATATATCAGAAATCAAAGTCCTATCACATTGATGTTGTGCCATGCTGTACAGGCCGGCTCACTGACTTGTAACATTGCCTGCAATGGTCTAAAAGATATTAGAGGATATGTGTAGAGTAGAAATGGAGTAAATCTTTGATAAGTCTCTATGGTTGGTGAGTGTGTATGTTGTCATGACGCCCGGTCCTGCTGCCAGCCAGATGGCTGTTAAAATTGATCTGGATGTCTTTTAGTGTTATTGGCAATCCTCTGACGTTCTGCTTTTGTGCCATCATGAAGCCAACATGTTCACAAGCAGTACACACAAAATGTCACAAATCTTCACTGCTCGATTGAAAGTTACTGAACAGACTGAAGCTGTGCTCGCATCGTATTGTTCAGACTGTAACTGCGAGGAATGATCATACTGGGAATGTTGGACATCTGATGTCTCCCATGTTGTTGATTATCAAAATAGTTGTTGATTTGTTTTCTCCTGATCAACTATTTACCCAACTAATCATTGCAGCTCTATATGTAACACAATAAAATGAATCAATGAAGGCTTATTATATTGGGAGAATCATGTTGGAATAATGTTTACACACTTCCAAACTGGAATATACAGATAATAATGATACTAATAATAATAATAATGATAGTAATAATAATAATAATAATAATAATAATAATAATAATAATAATAATAGATAGAGTGACATTAAATTGAGCATGTTAATGCTCCATCACCTTTCCTCCAGCACTGTTAGAACAAAGTTTAGTTTTGGGACAATGTGGAATCAGGCTTTTAAGAATAGTGAAGGCTTTCACATTATCGTAAATTCTGAAATGGTGTGCAGTGACTTCAGTTACCTCAGTGGCAGAGAAGCAGTTTGAGCTGATAGTAACTTTATACAATATATCATTGGTTTTATTCCAGTTTTACCAATAGACAAAAAAAAAGAGATTAATAAATGTAGTAAAGGGCTGACAGAGGAGTGGAAGGCTTCTGTCACCACCAATCAGGAGTGCTGGCCTTTTCTTTCGCTGTCAGTGAGGAGGGCCCCTCCTGTCACAGCCAATCAGGGGCTTCATTCATGTTTTTTTTTCATCATATCATCATCATCAATGAAAAAAAACCCAACCAACCTACAGTCAGTGAAGCAGAAACAGAAGCATGTTTATTGTTTTTAGGTTGCCTAGGCAACATGAGATCATAGTCCCATCATTATAAGTAGTGTTGCTCTTCACAGATATCAGTACATTATTTACAAAGTTGTTTACATGCTTAAATTACACAGAGGTAGTGGTGAGGTGAGCAAAGTACATGAGCACTTGTTCCAAGCATATCCTGTATATAAAGGTGTGGTGTCACCAACTGGTAGCCATTTGAAACTCAGAGCTTTAGCTTATGGTCAGCGCCATCTTTTCCATTTGGAGCCAGCAATTTCCATATAAGGAGTTTGAGAATGTTGTCCTTCACGCTCTGGAAACACATCCTGCTAGCTCAAAGTGAAGCTAACACTACCTTACTATGAACACATAGCGCCAACATAGCATTAACACTTACTGAAATGTTGTGATAATTGTCCGGAGCCGGGGAGAGCGATCAGCTGTCAATCACAGCTGTCAATCAACACCCACACTGCAGACATTAGAGCTACAATAAGTCCTCAAATCTTATTTACAGAGCAATCATTTCCTAAGTGACCATCAGCACATTTATTTGAGGGTCTGGATTTAGAGATTTAGATCATAATGACTTAGTATTTCTATAGAGAGGTTGAGGCTTTTTGAATGAGCGTCAGTAGCACTTTAAGGTACTTTAAAGTACTTCAGCTTTGAGCCTGTACTCGCTGCTTTGGGTAAAGTAGGGGAAAGGTTCGGCACTGTGTTTAGGCAGCATTGATTTAAAAAAACAAAAAAAACAAAAGAAACAGTGCAACAATATGAATTACTTGGAGCTGCTTAAATATAAGCAGAAGAATGTTAATCATACTTTAGTTGCCAGAAGCATATATTAGAGGAAAACGTAGAATATATATATCCTGTATAAACATTTCACATTGACATTAAACAGTCTGGAGTTCAGTCTCATCGTGTCCTCTTTGTTATCTGTAGCTTCTCTCACTCTCAGTCTTTTTTTTTCAGCCTTTCCTGTGTCTGCTCTGCTGTCAGTCAGCTGTCCATCCCTCTTCTATATCAGTCCCACTTTCCTAGGTTCTACTTTACTTTAGTGATGCGGTGTGGCAGTAGCAGTATGAGCAAAGCTGGTACTAATGAGACTGAAAAGGTGTGAAGATCATAAATCTCCTGTACAATTCCAGCTGCCAAAAAATGCCTGTAAATGAACAAGAGTATTTTTTTTTTCTCCTCAGTGAGCGTTTCCTATGTGTGCTGTCCAAGTTTGGACCACTGGAATGCACAGAGGTTGTAATTACAGCCCTAGCCAGCCAAGGAATTAGTCACATCCCAATCTGAATGCAACACAGCCATAGTTTTTCTTGTTTTTTATGCTCGTCACCACACTGTTTCTTAATTGGTGTGCATGTGACAGCAGTGAGAGAACGAAATCACAGCTAAAATTTGAAGATGAAATTACAGTCCGGCTGTAAATGAGTGAAACGTCCTGATAGAAACAAGTGTGAGGAGTCAGTGAGGCAGGATGTGTGCCAAGCAACTATCTGGGACAGTTTTAAACTTGCTGTTCAGTTTACTGTCAAATGAATTGCGATGCACAGATGAAGTTACCATAAACAAATGAGACCATAGTCCAATAAACTTGAACCACGTTACAGTACTTCTACTCACTGGGAGAGGACTAGAGAAGTAGTTGGAAGTCATTTTGCCATCTGTCTAGTTTAAATCCAACCATCTGCCTTTTATACTAATCTGTGAAAGATCGTTTGTGCTACAATGATACGCTCAATGCTAATTTAAGAGGAGCCACGACAAGTCTGGATGAGTTCATATACAGACAGAGACAAGAATAGAGTGAGAAGGGTATGAAGGAGAAAAAACAAAATACTATAAACGTAGTTGATTTATTTCGTCACATTTGAAGCTAATTTGTAGTATACAGGGAATCTAGCTATTTAAAGAAGCACAAATACATTTTTTTATATTCACAATGGCACAAATTAGGCTTTGGAAGTATCTATTTATTGGTATTCATACCTTCATGACATGTCACTAATGTGTACAGCATATGACAGTATTAATGATAATAGAAGTCATTGTAGCATGTATGACCTACAGTGATGTGTGTTACTTAGACTTACACAAGTCTTGCTGGGTTCAGATACTTATGGCCCATTAGAGAGTAATACTGAATAGATGGGAAATAAACACCCTTCTTCTATAAATTCTTGCTGGAAGACACTCGTTACCACGGTGAACACTGACACATCAATGGACTAAATGGAGATGACATGCGGGTGCTGGTGGCAGACTGATTAATACAATCATGTGACTAATAAACTGCTTCTTCAGTTGATAGACGTCTTCTCAATATATTTACATGATTCCATAACATGTGTATAATAACAAGTGGATACAGCATTGAAGGCGAGGCCCTGTTTATTCCTATGTAGTGGTGCATGAAGCCAAAAAATCCATTTCCTCTACAGAAATGCACTCATGCAACAGAATTGTGATAAGATTGTGTATCGTGATACTGCATGAAAAAAAATGGATGATATTTTTTAGTAACAAATCTACTGAGAATTTGGTACCTCTCAGCTTTAATTAGCTTTTTAGCCTCTTTTAGCTCATTATGTTCATTGTCCAACACACTGTACACTACCTGTACAGCAATAAACAGCAGACACACACAGTCAGACACTAGTATAATAACGTAATTATCAACATCATCATGTCTATATATGGATTTATCATATGATACATGGACATGACTGTTGACCGCAATACGGCCACACATGAAAGGTAAATAACTTTGTCCCCAACCATAATGGCAGTCTGTATTTTTATAGAAGTTTAGCGCCCACTCTCCAATCCCACCCCCCGCCCCCATAGCATTATTATGCTATTATATTATCATTATATCAGTGTTATAAAATGATCTTCAAATGACAATAATATCGTTTATCGTGATTATTTCTGAGACAATATATCGTCCAACAAAAGTAGTTATCGTGGCATGTCACATGGAGACTATTATTAAGGGTAATATTCAAATTAAGGAAAATACAGGTCTAATTAGCAGCTAAAGAGACAAGTATTTTTTCTCAGGAGTTGGTGGAGACTAAAACAGAGCTAAAAGCAGAGTGAATATTGGACTCACATTCACACAACTCTCAAGTGAATGCTAATGTTGCTCTGCGCCTGCTGAATGTGTGAATGGTCAACGGTGTCCTTGCATGTTATCTTTCTTGTGTTTTTAGCTTGGTCTTCTGCCTCCAACTGAGCAAAAAATCCATTTTAAGGTAAAAACAACAGAAAAAAAAGACTCATGGGAGCCAAAAATAACCGTGGTTGAAGCTACCGGGCCAACAATCAGTCTTACAACCAAGCAGAGATATTCCTGCAGGTCATAGATGTTACAAACATTTCAGGCAGTCTGACTTTTTTCCCCATGAGACTGAACCCTACTTGTCATTGTCTGCTTGACAAATGTCCTGAATAAACATTTCCTCAATGATAAATCCACTTTATTTGTTGTGAAAATGGTTTTGCTGAAGTTGGGGTTCAGCTTTTTTATAATTCTATTTATCTGTAACACACATAAAAATACTCAAAGCCCAGCTAGAGACAGTTATGGACCACAGACTGACCGCAGAGTGTAGACAGAAAGAGGCCCGCTTTCTCCACATCTTGATTTGTGTGTGCCTATGTGTACTGTGTGTGTGTGTGTGTGTGTGTGTGTGTGTGTGTGTGTGGGTGGAGAATCCGGGTCTGGTTCTCGTTATAACGTCTGTATGTTGAACTGACGAAACCCAGGCAGTGCCACTCTCCGCTCCGCAGATATGGCTGGAATGTGTGTGCGCTTTGTGTGTGTATGTAAGCGCGCGTGTGTGTGTGTACTCCCATGGGTGCTCTTCCAGTTGCGGTTGTTCATGTTCCACTAAATCCTGTCCTCCCATTTGTCTTTCTCCGCTTCCCTCCCATCTCTCTCTGTCTGTCAGCCATTTTCTGTTAAATGAATGATGGCTGCATGCCTGACCTCACATCTGACTAATGAACGTATGTGTGTGTGTGTGTGTGTGTGGTGGAGCTCATGGTTGTGTGGGTACATCGGTGTTAGCGTGAAGTGAAAAACACTTCTCACCTGCTATCTGATGTTTTATATTTGCAGAGAAGATGAATTTTTCCACCAACATGAACAAATTTAGAATGAAATCATAGAATTTAGAGCTGCAACTAATTATTGATTCATCTGTAGTAGTCTATCACAATATCTTAATTGTTATTTTAATGATGATGCACTGTTATTTATCAAGTATGTTCCCCACTTTGCAAAAGACAGTTGTCTCAAACAGCTGATCTACAAGCTATCAACACCACATAATGAGTCATGTTGACGGCTTGTAAATCAGTTGTTGTGTTTTTTTTTTACTGTGCATGCACATTGTTCACCACGCTGCAAATTGACAAAATAGCAGAGTGCGTAAATATACAAGGTTGAAACAAGTGATAATGAGTGAACATGAGTTTAATAGTCTCTCCTCTGCTGCACTCCACACATGGAGGACAGAGAAAAAGAGAAACAGTGAGACGGCAACTATAAATGACAGCAAAATTCAGTAGAGACTGTCTTTATTTATATTATTTAACAAATGTTTGTGCATTTAATTGCGTTTAATTTCAGCTCAGTGTGAGTCTCCGTCTCTCTATTTTGCTGTCATTTCTGGTCGTGCTACTCTCCTACTCTATTCTCCCCCAGGCGGGGCTGAGCAGTGGACCAGGTGACAACCACTACACCTAGTAGTAGGACTGTGTGATATGACTATACATATATGTAGAGAGAGAGATATGTTGCTTTTATTGTGTTGTGAAACAGGTGGGGAGGGGTGGGGAGGGGTGGGTCAACTATTTATTCATTGAATTGAAATGTGCTATATCGGCATATATATTGTTATCGGAAATGAGCTAATCAACAACTAATCAATGAATCAAGATATCATTGCATCTCGACTCATGTATACCACACGAGGCAAGAACAGCCCCCCGCCCCCCCCACAGTCATCCTTTTCTGAATCTCTTTAACTATTGCAGATTACACATGACCAATCGTCTTCCAAAGCAACAAAGCTTCCCAGCTGACTGAAAAAGAATCTCTCTCATCTCTTGTGGATGATACACGAGACAAAGAGAAAGCAAGTCGTACACATATTTAAGGATTAAACCCAGCATGAACCCATCCATCACAGGCCTGACTTTCAGCACCGTGGCCTCCCTCTGTGCTTTTCATCCTTCACCTCCAACAGAGCCGGACAGTCAGACTCAGACACTCCAAAAATATATTTCCCTGATAGAAAAAAACGTGCTTCTTGCACTGCAGCTATGTGCTCATCATTAAATGCGCTTCCACAGCAGTGCAGAGTTGATAGCGTCTACAGGAGCAGACAGGAGTCAATCTGATCACACAGTCTGGAGCAGCGTAATGATACATGTATTATGAGAGTAAAAGCATGCAGAGAAATCAATGGAGTCTGGTTTGTCTTACTCTGGGAGACCGTCGATCCGTTTATGGAGCATGAGCAGGAAGTCAGGAAGTTTAGTCTTTGTCCCTGTGATGTTAAAGAGCCCCTCCAGACATGGATTAAAACATAAAAAGGCTCTGCCCGGAACAATAATGTGTCTGATTTAGTTTCTCCACAAGACAAAAAAAAGTATAATTACCAATTTAAAATCCTTCAAACTAAATCTACTTCTTCTTCCTTATTAAAAATTCCTGAATCTAAGTTTAAGCGGTTAAACTTCTGCTGAAAGCTTCCCACTTTTTAAATCATACTGTCTTTTTTCAATAAATATTATAAAATTAACATGATGACAATAAATAAAGTATTACAAAAAAAGTTAGTCACAGAGAATTAAAGGTGAAGTGTGTAGGATTTAGTTGAACCTAGCAGAATGGACTTGAGAAGAAATGAAATACAATATTCTTAAGTAAAACTTGTGCTGGGTCTCTTTCATACCATCAACCATCAGACTGTACAACACCACAGCTCCCAGTACCTCCCACCCACACTAATGTATTGTGTATTTGGAGATTATTTTTATTGTGTATAGTATTTTATTTTATTTTTTATCACTTTTAAGAATACTATTGTGTCAATTGTGTATTTCCCCCTAGGGAAATCAATAAAGTTACCCTACATAGAGAGCTGGTCCTCTTCTATGGAGTCCACCATGTTGGACCACTATGTTTCTACAGTAGCCCAGAAAGGACAAACCAAACACTGACTCTAAAGAGAGAGAGCCTTTAACATTTTGACCGTCGGTTCTTCTACATACTTGGAAGGGGAAGGTGATGGGAGCGCTATTCAGTTAGCTGCAATCTGCAACCTCCCCACTAGATTCCACTAAATCCTACACACTGCACCTTTAAAACTCACTTTTCAGAGTGCCTTGCTAGCCAAGTGGTCGATTCTGGCACAGGACCTATGCTGCAGGTCATTCCCCTCTCTCTCACTCTTATTCCTGTTGGCCACTCTGCCACCTACTATCAAAATAAAGGCAAAAAGCCCAAAAATAAATCTTTAAAACACACTTCTCCAGCTTTTCCAAGCTCTGAAAAGCTCTTGTGATGGAGTTTACCTTTGACTTAACCTTCTATAGAGGAAACACACTTTAATGTTTCACTGGCTGCCAACACTCCATATCACAACCCACTGTTGTACACTTGAGCTGCAGTTATCACACTGAGCACAGACTCAGTCTATCGATAAAGATCTTTGGCAGAATCAGACTGCAGCAAACAAACAAACACAATGATGGTTAGTCAGAATTTCTCTTTGACTGTTGATTCCTCACATCAGAGTTTTTCAACACATGTGGACTCATTCTCTTCTGCCTGAAAAGCTTCATTCTGCACCGATGCTGATCTCACACTAAAGTGATCATTTGTCCACTGTCGATATTTCACTCATTCTTCCTAAAAGCTGCTTTAACACACACTCTCACACACTTGACCTTTCAACCAGTGAAGCGATTTAGATGTTTTTCAGCTGCATCACAGTCTTTTTATGTAATAAAATATTTCAAAATGTCCCTAGTATCCTGTGTGACATTTTAGATGTTAGACGCGCACGCACGATGTTTTTTTAACTCAAAGCCGCTCCGCTCAAATAAATCTTTCATGCATCCTGTCAGACCATCAACTCAATCTGCTCACTACAGTTTGTTTATTTTGTATATTGTGTGGTTCAGTCATTGTTAATGCGCTCAGAACACTGTGCAGTGTACTCAGGGTGTGCAGTCAGGTTGGGGTTGTCAGCTGGTGAACCTGAAGCACACAAAAACACAACAGGAGACAGAACAGGTTTTACACATTCTAAGTGTGAATACTAGGGCTGGATTAGTCTGATTACATCTCCTTTTTTGCACATTGTTGCATATTTAAATTTTAAAAAATCCACTATTATTTATAGACAACGTCCTGTTAGAGCTGCTTATATTTAGATAACCTTTTGCATTTCTTTCTAAAAATAAAAACATATATATATATATATCTATGTTATATTTAAAATAAGGTATAGAAAGAAAGGTTTTTGGCCCCAGTGTCAAAGAATTCATACGTCACCCGGCCTTACAAGCATGTATGAGATTAGCTTTGACCTCTCTGTGATAAAGCTGTTGTAGTGGACTCAGTTTCTCACCTGGAAGTCATGATCAGTTAGCAGTGTGACTGAGAGCAGAACAGAAAGAGACAAACTCCATCAGTCCTCTCTGATGTCTTCATTTGGATTTAGATGGATTCTGATTCAGACAGCTCTGTGTCTGTCCTGTGACTGACAGCAGCTCTGTCATATACCCCTCTGTGTGTGTGTGTGTGTGTGTGTGTGTGTGTGTGTGTAATGCATTGTGTGGTTCCCTTGTAAACCCGGGAGAACTTGGCTGTCTGTCTGTGATTGTCTGCTCCTGAGTCTGTGTGCTCCTATGTGTGTGTGCTCCTGTGTGTGTGTGTGTGTGTGTGTGTGTGTGTGCTCCAGTGACTAAGCTGGTGTGTGTTGTCTAATAGTGGGGTAATGTAATCTGTAAGGCCTGTCATGGTCTATTAGGGCTCTGCTGCCATCATCCTCATCATTGTCCTTCCTTAGCCTCCGGAAACATGTCAGAACACACACACACACACACACACACACACACACACACACACACACACACACACACACGGGTATATAGCATCATTAATATTAAGGTATTCTGAGTTGGACAGTTCCTTCAGGATGGGAACAGGAATTGATGTTTTTACTTTTGGCTCTAAAATGTCAGAAAATGGTGAAAAATGTCAATAACTGTTTAAATGTTTAAACAGTTAAATACAGTAAATAACCTTAAATGTTTTATTTTGTCCTTACCAACAGTCCACAGCTCAAAGAGGACTGAAGAAATTTATAGAGGACTAAAGAAAGTCATAAAGGACTAAGGAAAGGAAAGAATTTGGAGATGTTCTTCTTAAAAATGGCTCAAAACAATAACTTAATTAGCAGAATAGTCAGAGGTTAATTTAATAGATGATAACTAATCAATAAATCCACTCATCGTATCAGTTCTACTTGAAAATGTATTCTTCAGTTTGAACCAAACAATCTTACCCTAAGGTCCACTTACATGGTTGTTCTGGAGCTTTCAATCTAAACATGTAACTCAATAAAAGTATACTGTATATGTTGGGAAAGTATTATTACAAATGTAATGATTAAAATCAATAAACTGTTGTCTTAATACTTTTACCAATAGTTGTTACTAACATTCAGTATCTTTGAATATCTTTTTTTTTAAGATTTCATTTTGGGCTCTTGCCTTTATCTGTAAGTACAGTAGGCTGACAGGAAAGAGAGAGAGAAAGAGAGAGAGAGAGAGAGAGAGAGAGAGATGACTGCAGCATAGGTCCCTGACTGGATTCAAACCAGGGATGCTGCCTTTATGTAGCACATGCTTTACTCACTTGACTAACCAAGCACTCCTTTGAATATCTTAATATGATAATATAGTAAATGAAAAACATATTACATCTTTATCAAAAGTATTACATCTTTTAAACGCCAGCTAACCCACTGGATGACTCAAGTGGGTGAAGTAACTATATTATTGTATATATCATAAAATACACCATAAATGTATTATAAGTGATGGGTATGGTGGTAGCGCTCCTCTCCTCTGTGGAGCAGAGGAGAGACAGTGAACCAGGTGAAGTAGTGGAGTTGATGAAAACTACACTGGTCACATTGCTGTAAGTGTAATCAAATCTTTGCAAGTAACAAGCCGATCATTTATTAATATGCAATGAGTGCAAACGATGGTCAGACTCCAAATGATATAAAAAATGATAGACGTTCTTCTATGTCGTCATATCGTCTTACCATCTGACCATTGGATGACATCATCTTTTCTGCTGCTCTCTATCTTCCTTTGTTCTCTATAATCTGTTTGAATGATCGACAGGTTTCCCCCCACGAGCCGGGTAGTCAGCTGACAGGAACCAGCTTGTGCTCCTGTATTAACAGCTGAAGACATCATAGTTGGCAGGACTTCACAAAAACCCCCCAAAAATCCAAACAATAACCCCTACTATGAGTCAGACTCTTCTCTCCATCTTCTCCAACACACACACACACACACACACACACACATCATCATCTACTAAACTCAAACCCTTCATGATACAACTGTGACTGGTTTCATTTTTCTACGTTCTGGAGTAAAATCCTGTTCTCACCTCTGTCACACTGCATCTACCCTCCATGTTGGAAAATCAATATCTGCTGCAACCTTCGACTTGAGAGTATCAGAGTTCAGCTGCATCCATTCCACTTCTACCAACCAAAAAAAGCTTTCTCAGACTCGAGACAGAAACAACAGAGACATCCGATACATCCTAAAAGCCAAAGCAAACGCGTCGCTTTTGATTCCAGTGCGTGAATTCTTGCACGTAGCAGCTTGTATCAAATACCCAAAATATTTAGTCCTGGAGTCCAAAAGCGGCGTGGTGTGGTCTCATCTCTGGAAGGCCTGGCTAAGGGAGGATTACGGGATTGTGCTTGAAGAGGAGGAGGAGGGGGGGGGGGGGGGGGGGGCTGTTGTTGATTTTATGATGATGCAGTTTCAAAGCCAGCATTCATTACATCCATAATCCAACTGTGTGGTATATGGCTGGAAACAGGCCCTCACCCACATTGTTTGTGTGAAGCCTCTTTACGTCTGTGTGTGTGTGTGTGTGTGTATGTGTGTGTGTGTCAGATCAATCAGGCCGGGGCGACAGCTGTCCTATGAGGATTAGCTGTGTGTGTCTATAGTGTGCATGTCCTGTCTCTCTGAGTTTAGTCTGCTCCTCACAGACAGACAAACAGACAACAGGCTGACTCTCTAATCTCGGCCTCCAGATTTCAGTCATAATTACTTACATGCACTTACTCCAATGTTTATGCTTAACCTTCAGTCTCACAGTCTTCAGCGGTGCTATAAAGTGTGACTCATAACCTGTCATTAAAGCCAAAACTATAGCTCTAAACATAGAAA
This sequence comes from Scomber scombrus, assembly GCF_963691925.1. Lineage (NCBI taxonomy): Eukaryota > Metazoa > Chordata > Actinopteri > Scombriformes > Scombridae > Scomber > Scomber scombrus. Next base: position 2,624,775 of record NC_084977.1, on the reverse strand, counting down.
TAGCCCTCCTATAAAAACATCAAGTCTGAGTGCAGTGCAGTGGGGTATAGAAGTCTTAAATGTGTGTTTTTAGACATGTTTACATGATTTTAAAGGAGAAGCTATATTCATGACATACTGTATTGTAAAGCATTTCCTGGAGTTTATTCCACTGTTTCACCTAGGTTGAGCACTTAGGAGTGAAGTGATAGGTGATAGGCTGAGGGGTGTGAGGGTTATTTTTTGCATGTATCTTTTTGTCAGGCCTGTACAGTTATAGAGGAAACACTGTACTCTGTTATGTCTACAGTATGTATTTGTCAGTCGAAGAAACCTTTGAAAATGTACGTGCCAAAATACATAGTTAAGTAAATATATTGTTTATGTATTGCTAATGTGCTGGACAGGTAGAAAACACTGGTAAATATGTGATGTATGGTTCAAGCACCTGGGGTGTTTCATGTCCAATGTACAGTAAGACTGTAAGCTTAAAACACTTTTTTGATATGTGAAACCCTAAAGGGGATATATTATGCTGTTATTTAAATTCTGTTATAATGTCCAGTTTGTATACTAAACATCGTCAAAGTGCCAAAATTCTTCCTGCAAGATAAAATCCAGGGCATCAACCTGCACTGAATGCTATGTTTGTGACATGCATGGCCAAAAAGTGCTGTTGGTTCTGTAATTTTGGTTACTACGGTTGTTGCTAGGGTGTTCTTTTGTTTTTTCTGTGGTCGCATTCATATTTTGGATTTGATTCAGGCTTGAACATGAATGGATGTTTTTTAGAAGTTGACGTTTCAAGTAAAAAAACAAAAAAATCCTTTTTTTTTGACAAAGTCTCATAAGTGGAAGTAGGCCTGTCATAATAATGATGTTATCGACACAGTAACCTAATTATCCATAACATCATGTCTATATATGGACTTATTGTATGACACATGGACATGACCTTGATCACTCTCCAATCCCATCCCCCGCCCCCCTTGCATTATTATACTATTATATTATCATTATATCAGTGGTATACAATGATCTTCAAATGACAATAATATCGTTTATCACGATTATTTCTGAGACAATATATCGTCCAATAAAAGTAGTTATCATGATCGCCTCTAAGAAATGCCAACAAAGGGTGCATTTAATTGTATTAGGGTTGAGTTATATGATGATATACTATGTATGTATATATATACATATATACCATTTATCACAAGTCAGTTTTTTCTATTCTTGTTTAAAACTCTTTCACTTTTTCATGTATCACCATCTGCCAGATATTGAAGTGACTGTATCAGCCAGAAACAGACACTCACATTTGGTTATTTTATCTTCAGATTTCATTCTTGACCTTGAGAAACAGCTGTCAGAGAAAAAACAATCTCAGCAGGATATTAATTTAGTAGCTCCGATCAACAGTTCAATGAAACTGCATCTTCTGATAAAGATCATGTGGTATGAGAAAAAGCCCAGAACAACTACTAAATGGACCTCGTGGCACGATTATTATCTCAACATGGTCTCTGATGATAGCAATACACACTGATATTACTATGTTATGATAACTATATAAATATGTCAATGTGAAAATGACTAATCCTGGGATAAATGTGATCCACATGTACATCATCTTGTTACATATAATGGATTAACATGTTGGATTTTTCACAGCCTGTTTTATCCATCTAGCCCCCAAAATGGAGATATCTAACTTAGAGAGGAAGACTGTTAGTGGCTGGCAGTGAGTCGTGACAGTTGCCAACCTTGAATTAAAACAGGCTGATTGTTAAATAGACTTGTTGGCTAGTTTGCACGTTAAGTTTTATGGAGGATGAGCGAGCTCAGTGTTCTGGAGCTCCAGCTCAGAGGGTTCAGCATTAGAACTGAAGACAGTGTGTCACACTAACCTACATTTGGAAATAAATCTGCCTTAGCCGACTATTGACTTTGACTTAAGCCAACAGAAAGTACAGAGCATAAATCAGATCAGATCAAAAAAACTCAGCAGGAATATGAGCAGTGAGGGAAAAGGCTGCGCTGAGATTACAACTTTCTTTATATTCTGACTTATTTGTCTTGTTTATGGACTGATAATGAAGCGAGCATGATGTGACCTGTGGTTTGCACACTTCCTAGTGAATAACAATAAAAAAGTAAAACAATGAGTGATTTGATTTAGTAAAGGCATGGATTAATGATGGATTATGGATTATGTCTGTGACAGAAAATAAATGGGATGTAAAAGGTTAAGCAAAACACAGGCTCAGTGTTTGTCCAGTTATTTAAAGAGCAAAACAATTGGTGACAACTGAGTTTAGACAAAGAATTGAGGATTTACTTCAAATATAAAGAATATTAAAAAGTAACACAGTGGAAATAAAGTCATCTTGGATAAAAAATAACTATAGCAGATGTAGAGCAGGCCGACAGAGATGACATCATTTAACCAGAATGTGTATTGTGTGCACATTCTAACCATTTATCACAGTACATATCCTGAACGATCAGCAGTAAAAGCTGAGTAAAGACGAGCTTTAGAATCTTCTTCAAGCATTGTCAGCTCCGTCTTTGTCAGACGTTAATAATTAACACGTGACTCTCCAGTCCAGCCTCCATCAAGCAGCCCATAGGACATTCATGACAACTGCATGGTATAAAATAAAAAAGTGCTAGGGACAGACAAATAAACCAAAAAAAAAAGTACCAAAAAGAATATGTGACAGCTTGAATTGTAGTTTTGGATTGTGGGACTGTGTGGATATGGATGAGTGGAGTTAGTTACAGAAAAGAAGATGTTGGCTGTGTGAGCCAAGTTTGGCATCAGTCAATACGACTACAGAACAAGATGAAGCGGAATGTAAACACTGTCTGAAAAAAAGGTGGCTTTGAGTAGAGGACTCAACAGCTCTTTGATTATCTTTGTTCTCTGTTGAAGAGCAGCTTAGACTTAAGCTTGATTTTTGCGTCTGCGTCAGGAACGAACGGCGTAGCTACGCAGAGGCTCTCTGCGTCGACATGGACCCCTATGCCGTAAGCCTGACGTGCACTCAAAAAAATCCTAACTACGCGTCACAGCAACGCGGACCGCAAGGTCTGTGATTGGTCTGCTCAAAAACGTCAGTTCATGCGGCAGTGGCTTTTTTCCGGTCTTTCTTCCTGCAACCACGCCATTATTATTAATAATGAACAAAAGGTATGTGTTTTCTGTTATTAGCACACATAGCGCACATAGCGCAGTGCTACATGCTACTGTGACCAACAAAAAAAACAAAAGTTTTTTAGTTGGTTTTAGTTGATAGCTGGTTCAATCTGCCCTCTAGTGGTGAAAAAAATCAGTGACCGCAGCTTTTATTACTGAATCTGTTAAATAAATGTTATTCAGACTCATGTCCATTACAAATAATTAGCATAAAGTCGACTGTGAGGACAGAGAATCTTCATTTAAAAAGTTATCATCTTGTCTGTTATTTCGCTTCAAGAGTATAGATTTCAGATGGTATTTCTCAGCCCTGTCATCCACGTCAGCCCCTGCAGTGCAGACACGCCGTGTTTATCACTGTGATGATTCCGGCGGGTGTCAGCCCCTTCCAGCACCGCAATCGATTTCCTCCAGAAACTCGACTCATGTCATTTTACTCTGAGGTCATACACACTCATACTGTTTGCATCATAGAAACCTGATACCACACTCATTTCTACCTCAAAGATTTTCCCCTGAAGCATTCTCCTCTGGGATCTGTGCAGTACACGCTGCAGAGCCCAGAGGCAGATGGAGTAGAGGAGAAGGTGTGTGTGTGTGTGTGTGTGTGTGTGTGTGTGTGCTTGCTCACAGAGACTCTAAATGCCTGTTCCTGAGGTGGATAAAAGGTTTATTTCACATGAAACTCCTTTTTAGTCGACAGATTGGCGTTCGGTTTCCAGGGCCGTGTAAAAATTCAAGAGGTGGTTGTGGAGGATTTTGGGGGG